>NC_136521.1:4374267-4479267 GCF_053919585.1 Euprymna scolopes | reverse complement strand
TGATCCGGCAAGCTTTATGGAGATCTGCGTCAATGCGGTGAGCATGGGCTGAGCGAGACCATACTGCAGCGCCATATTCAGCCCGTGGAGTAACAGGGCTAATGATGTTGTCCTTAGCACGGTGATGAATTTGAATCAACATGTTTTGTGGCGATGAATTTGAATCAACATATTTTGTGACGATGAATTTGAATCAACATATTTCGTGACGATGAATTTGAATCAACATATTTCGTGGCAATGAATTTGAATCAACATATTTCGTGGCGATGAATTTGAATCAACATATTTCGTGGCGATGAATTTGAATCAACATATTTCGTGGCGATGAATTTGAATCAAGAATCGTAAAAATGGGTGTTTGAATCCGTATCGGAATTGGAAAAAGTTGTGCCGATTTTCTGACGCCAAGTACAATTCTTATAATTATGTTTTGTTGCTCCCCTGACAAAAGGAGGGTGGACCTGTAAATTCACTCTTGTCTGTTCGTTCGTTCACACTTTTTTCAATAACTACACCTTGGAATGTTTTGAAATTTTGCACAAACATTAAACATGATATGAGTAATAGAACGAATTTTCCGGCAAAACTCCAGTTGCCCCCTAGGGGTTAAAATGGCTAAAATTGACACTTTTGTGCTTAGTAAAAAAAAAAATTGGATTTTTATAAAACTTTCTGAAAAGTTGTAACTAACTGACTTCTATATAATTTTGTTTGTTTATACTTTGCGATAACTCTTGGGTGTGCCCCAAGGGCTCTTTTAGAGCTAATAAAAAGACTCCATTTTTGGGACTATTTTACCATATTTGTCCAAAATTTTCTGTGTATGTCTATTTAGCAGTTTTGCATGGTGCTGAACTCAAATTTAAATATGTTAAGGCCTTGGGGACTTTTGGGGCTAAATGGGGAGGCAAATGATGAACTTAGTCATTTCCTTTTTTCTTTTTTTTTTGCATGGTACAGAACTCAAATTTACATATATTAAGGCCTAAAACTGCACCGTTTGTTCATTTTTACCAGGATTTGACATTCCCTGGGGACTTTTGGGGCTAAATGGGGTGGGAGTGGGGGCAAATTCTGAACTTAGTCATTTTTTATGCCTCGTTTACTGTGCACTCGCGGGGGACCACTTGTTTTATTTCTTTTTGTATAAAACGTAATTGTCCATTGCTGGTACTAATTTTAAATTACTAAATGTTAATTGATTTTAAAATAACAGTAATACTAAAATGTATAGATTACCTGCATACAAGTGTATTTTTACGTTTGCCAAAAAATATATATATATATAGATATAGGTTTGGATATTGGTCCGAAAATTAAAAAAAAATAAAGGAAAACATTTCATAGTTAAATATTTAAAGATTTTTAAAAGAATCAGAATTGGTAATTGTATCGGAATCTGGGGAAAAATATTGAAATCATCTCATTAAGTGAGGGAAGAGTGGGGCTAATTAAATTTCAGTTACGTTTCTACAATTTATCAAGAACCTTCAAATCGTACAAAGGTTGGTGGACTGGTTGGTTGTTTTTGTTTTACGGCATATCAACCCTTTTCAGGTTATTTAATGCCGAATCCAAAGATTTTTGAGAAAAATATTTTAATAAAATATATTTGTTTTTTGTTTTTTCAAGTCGGTTTCTATTTAACCCATAGTTGGGACCCTAACAGGTACCACCACTCTGGGTCAGAGTGGATCTGGGAGCAACAGCAATTAAGGGGTGGCTCCACTCTCCCTAAAGCCCGCAAGCTGGGGCCTCACTATTGGATATAGTTTAAGCTCATATCCAGGATCAATGTTGGTGGAGGATATACAAAGACTATGGTTGACTCAAACGGCCACAACTCTGGATAAAATCTGTGACCAACTGGCTAGAGTGCCACCATTTTAATTGCTAAGCTTCATTTCGTTATTTTTTGTTAAATCCTGTATTTTATTTTATTTTGCGTCTCAAATTCATATCGATTCTCCCTTCTACTAACCAGCATCTTTTTTGATTCCATTTTTTATTTATTTACTTTTTTTCTTTTTTTTTTTACAGCCTTCCTCTCAGATTTTGGGTGAATATCATAAAGAACCCCGACTTTGTGTTCGACATGCACAAGTCGCACATTGTCGACTCCTGTCTCTCGGTCACTGCTCAAACCTTCATGGACAGTTGCTCGATGAGTGACCACCGTTTGGGGAAAGATTCTCCGTCAAGTAAGCTCCTCTACGCCAAAGATATCCCCAAATACAAATCATGGGTAGATCGGTGAGTATAATTTTATGTTTTCTTCCGAAAGTAATTGTTTGCCACTTACGCAGTTTAAGTGCTCATTTTTAGAAAGGATTTTCACATCAAATTCAATTCACTCGTTTTAATTTTCTTATCACTTTGTTTTTCCTAGGGATGGGACATTCTACCAGATGCCAAGCATTCTCCCATTACTTTAGTTACTCCAACCGAGAGATCTTTTTAAGATTCTAACTGTCCTTTTAAGTGCTATTGTTTGTATTTCTCTTGCACTTGGTTCACTGGGTATATTCACCAGATAATTTTTTAAATTAGCCCGGTTGCTCCTATAATGACTCGTATGATTGATACCTTAAGATTCCAGTTTCTTTTCATGTCATACATGAGTCCTTCGTATTTTTATTTTCTCCCTCTCTGCTCTGTTAAGGCCAGCATCATTAGGGACGCTGACTTCAACTAGGGTTGCCACTTTCTCCTTGTCCCATATCACTGTCAAGCTTAATAGCCCTATTTTCTAGATATATAACTGTAGGAATTTCGTACTCATATTGGATGGTGCATGACTTATTTCCAACTGTTATTTCTGGTAAACATGTTCCCAAGATTTGCTATTACATTGGATATTCAAGTTTTTACAGATTTTTCGAGTGGAGATATTTACACACTCCATTGCGTCGCATTGTATAATAGCCGTCACACAACAGGACTTTGTAACTGGATGTCAGGTGGCTGCCAAGGTCACTGGAAAAATGGTGGGGTCATTGACTGCAGTGGATATCTCACTACTGATGCAATTCTCTATCTATATAAGAGCCATGAATGAATTTTCAACAGTTCAAGTATGTTTAATTACATATTTTTGGCCTTTTGGCCAAGATCAAAGTGTAGTATCTGTTCTGGCAGATACTGCAAGCAAAGACCATATGTGGGGGTAATATCTGTATAAGAGCCAAGTACCTCCAAGGATGGAGTAGTGTTGCTACATCTGGGCAGGAGCTGCTAGAAGCAGCTTATCCTGTCTTGACAGAGTTCAAAATAGACTTTGTAGCCTCGTGGAGGATGCCCTTTTCTCTTCGCTGCAACCTCTTTCCCACAGAAGAGATGTTGCAAACCCGTCTCTGCTTTATTGTTATTTTCATGGCAAGCGCTTGTCTGAGCTCCAATGTATGGTTCCCCTCGCTAGACTTTCTCAAAAAACACTCGTCTAGCTGAAACCACTATCAATAATTTCCCCCTCTTTATCTGTGCCTAAACCTAAACGTACATTCCATGAACAAGGCCTCTTTCTCAGAACTATACATCTGTGGAAATTTCTTCTGTTTCCCTGCTTTCTAGCTGACTACAATATGGTCGTCTTCAAGTCCAATGTAAACAAGTTCTTGATGAGCCGTTCCCCTTAAGTAATCTAATTTCCACTAATAACGATTACTACGATATTGCACCATTGACTACTGCACACTCATTAACCCTTATCCTCGAGTGGCCTCCGAGCCTAGATAATTGGTGACAGCATTTTTTAAAAGAGGAGGTAAGGCCTGTGAGGGGAAAAAGGCACTTATTCAGAATATCGATTATTTTTTTTTGTTTTAATTTAATGGATAATTTTTGTTTAATTAAATTGTTAGTAAGAAACAAGGAATAATTAAAAGATGCTCCCCTTGTTAAGAATGGCTTTCTAAATGTCATTATTTCAGCATTGTTCGTATTCTACATAAGTATCTTATTTTTTACAGTACCTTTTTTTTTTTTTTTTTTTTTTTTTTTTTTTTACATGGAGGTCACCACTTATCAAGGCCCGGAAGCCACTCGGGGATAAGGGTTATTGCGGTTTGTTTATTAAATTGTTAATTGGAAGTATGAAGTAGTTAAAAAACAAAACAAAAAAACTCCTCCTTCCCAATGTTAAGAATGGCTTTTTAATAGTGTTGGAACGATTAATTGAAATCTGGAATTGTAATAACTAAAAATTTTAGAGGGACAGAAATTGGAAATATCTATTTTCTTGTATCAGAAGCGATTCTTTCTATGTGTTTTATTGTTCAAAACTTGGGGTTTGTTTTACTGTACACATAGATTCGAAAAAGTTTTCAAAAAACAAATATATAACAAATAAATGTTATCAAAGGCAAGATAAGTTACTTTTCTACCTAACTGGATGTATTTTTTTCGTGTTTTTATTCAATGTAACATGCTTTTCCACTATTGATACCAGGGTTCGCACAGACTTGAAAAGTCCTTGAAATTTGACTTTTGCCTTGAAAAGGCCTTATTTCTATTATTACCTTGAGAAATCCTTGAAAAATATGGAAAATGTCTTGAAAATCGTATTCTTGGCAAAAATCGAAATTAATTTCAATTAAATTGAATTAATAATAATAAAAAAATACCATTAAAATATTTTTTTTAATATTGAAAAAAAAAAAAATCAAAATTCATTATTCTGGAATTGCATCGTTTTATTGTGGATACAAGAGGAGTTATGCCCCTTTTATCACAAAATTACCTGATGTTTTATGACCCCCTCCCCCTCTAAAAAAAAAACTTTCCTAGTGAACCCCCCTCCGCGCGGGCGCGCGCACACACACACACACACACACACACACACACAAATAAATTGTGATGATGGAAAACAAGTCTGGTTGGGCCAAACAAAATGGACAAGATGGTAGCCATCTTGGTTGGAAATTTAAAAGCTGTAAAAAGAGTTAATATTTGAGATGAAACAAAAAGCATTTAACTATTTTAAAAAACATGAAAAAATAATGCAAAGTAATTTTTATTGTATATGATAACCATGGCTGTGACAACAGCATATTCTTTTCATTCTCAAGTATATATCCGACACAGTAAGACACAATCAATCAACCGAGAACTACATCAGTCTATATAAAAATATATAAGATATTAACAGATATATACTCAAGAGTTAAAACAATAAAAAGAATATGCTGTTATCACAGCCCTAATTATGACATTTATTTGTAGTATATTTGATTTTTTTTTTTTTTTTTTTTTTTTTTTTAACCACTTTTTGAATCGCTTTGGATTGTAAAACCAACCCCAAATTTTGTTTTGAAAACTCGGATTTTGTTTGGGGAAGGCCCTGAAAAGTCCTTAAAAATGGACATTGAAAATCTGTCCGAACCTTTTAAATACTTTTGTTCTTTGAGTGGGAAAATATCTTGCTACCACTTGTAAGTATGACTTATTTGGGAGAGCGATTCTCCTTGGAATTATTGTAGGAATTTAGTATATTAAATGAAATCAATTGATAATAATTGGAAAACATGCATCAGGTATTGGCAGGTAATGTGACCATATTAAATGCATATGTAAATGCTTTTGTCAAAATAAATGTTGCAATGATTTTGTTCTTTTCTGTTCGTGTGCAGATACTACGAAGACATCAAGCTAATTCCCCCCATATCAGATCAAGACATGAACGCGATGTTGCAGGAAGAATCGAGAGTAAGTTTATTGAGGCTATTAATTTTGTTTTCATTGAAGTCAGTCTCCCCGAATCAAAAATTCAGAGTTATGTCCCTTTATCACAAAATTACCTGATGTTTTATAACTTTCCTTGCGTGGACGGGACTCTCCAATGGCGAATCCCCCCCTCCTCTCTCACACAGACAAATTGTGATGAAAAACGAGGCTAGCTGGACCAAAAAAAAAATGGACAAGATGTCAGCCATCTTGGTTGAAAATTTAAAAGCTGTAAAGAGAGATAAAAAAAAAAGCGTTTAACTATTTAAAACCATCAAAAAATAATGCAGGTGGGTTGCAAAGTAATTTTTATTGGCTATGGTATCATTTATTTGTAGTATATTTGATTTTTTTAATCTTTTTATTGAAGTCTTCCCGAATTAAAAATTAAGAAATTGTCTTAATTCATTTGAATAAAAAAGAAACGCAAAGGATGCTTGAGTTCATTTGTTTGGATAAATTTATCTTAATTTTTTTATTTATTTTCTTTTCCAGTTACACAAACAAGAGTTCAACACGGACGCCGCACTTTTGGAACTCTACAAATATGTCAATGAATACAGTGATAAAGTAAGTTTGAATGGAGAAAATTTTTTTTTTTTTTTTTTTTTTTAAATTTCAATTATGTCATCGCATATTCGTTTTATGTATTACCTCCGCACCTCTGAGATGAGGTCTAAATGTCGGACAAGTGACAATCATTTAAAATACGCAGGTTTATAAATCTTTTTATCAAATACAAATATTAATCATAACTGTACTGTCTGATCTTGCCTCCTGTCAACCAGTCCTACGCAACTGCAACACCCATAATTAATATTTAACAGCACAAAGAAACTAAGAAAATTAAAATTTAATGAAGCGCTTATTGAGATGTTGTGTTGCCTTCTCTTCTGCCAGTGATAAAGTAAGTTCGAATGGAGAATTTTTTTTTTTTTTTTTCAAAATTTCAATTATGTCATCATTAGGGCTATGACAACAGCATATTCTTTTCATTGTTTTGACTCTCGAGTATATATTCGACAGACACAATTAATCACTCTATATAAAAACATATAACTGAGAATCAAAACAAAAGAATATGCTGTTGTCATAGCCCTAGTTATCATATATTCATTTTATGTATTACCACCCTGAGATGAGATCTAATTATTATTAGGATCGAATTTTTTATCGGATGAATTTCTGTAAAAAGAAAACCTATCTAAGAACACTGCCAGATATACACTTTGTGTGAAATTTGCAAAAGATCGTCTCACTTTATCCTACTCCCCCTACTCTGGTGCTACTACAGGGTGGTCAAAAAGTCAGGTAACATTTTAAAGAAAAACGATATTAGCAATACACGTATATTTAAGTACCATACATTGAAATATAAAATGAAACAAACATGAAATATGTTTATTTTGTTAATTGTCGTCCATTTCTCTCTATCAATCGCTGGAAGCGATTAACCACTGATTGTGTAACACGTGTAATCATGTCAGCTGATATCCGCGCAATCTCCTCTTCAATAAATAACTTTAAAGACACTATTGTATCAGGCTTCTTGCCATAAACGCTATCCTTTACATAGCCCCAAAGCCAGAAATCAGGAGGGGTAAGATCCGGAGATCTGGCTGGCCATTCAATTGGGCCACGGCGACCAATCCATCGTTGTGGAAAAATTTCATCCAAGAAATAATATTAAACGAATAGAGATTATAATGGATCATATTGTTTTTTCTACCTTTAACATGTTACCTGACTTTTTGACCACCCTGTAGATCAGGCTGTCTGAAGATATTGTCTTCCTGAGATGAAGGCCCTGTCGGTGGGGCATTAGAATACGCCGACTGCCCCCCTGCAGAGGGTAAAAGTCCCTTAATGGGGGTCCTGGATATGACCTTAAACTATATCCAGTGGTGAGGCCCCAGCTTGTGGGCTTTGGGGAGTGTGGAGCCACCCTTTAATTACCATTGCTCCCAGGTCCACCCTGACCCGGAGTGGTAGTACCTGTTAGGGTCCCAACTATGGGTTAAATAGAAACCGACGTGAAAACAACAAATATATTCTATTAAAAAATGTTTTTCTTTAAAATCTTTGGATTCGGCATTAAATAACCCAAAAAGGGTTGATATGCCGTAAAACAAAAACAAACAACCAATCCTGAGATGAAATGTACCTAAAATGAAACGATTTGCTGAGAATTACCTCCCTTGGTCGGTGCAACGTAAAAATATTCCCCTGTCTTATTTCTCCTCTCGTATCTCCCTTTTGTTTTTTTTTGTTTTTTTAATTTTTGTTTTTTTGTTTTTTAATTTTTGTTTTTTGTTTTCCTATTCATCTTCCTATGATGGTTTCCTCTTCTATCCACCTAATTCTTTTTATCCTCCTCCCCTTTTCTCTTTATCCTCCTCCCCCTACTCTTTATCCTCCTTACTCTCCGGTGCTACCAGACCAGCTGTCTGAAGACATTGTCTTCCTGAGATGAAATGCACCTAAAATGAAACGATTTTCCTGAGAATTGAATCTCGGTTTATTTGATGAGAATTACCTCCCTTGGCCGGTGTAACGTAAAATACTCCCCCCCCCCTGTAAAAATTCTTTTTTTATCTATAAGAAAGAAAGACTATTTTTAAGATGGAATTTTTTCGCTTTTCGATACTTATCGGATGAATTCCTGTAAAAGAACATGTCTAAAAAAAACTGCCAGGCATGCACATTACCTTTGTCCAACGTGAACAAGTTTCTGATGAGCCGTTCCACTGAAGTTAACAAATTTACCAAACTTCCATTACTATCGATTACTATATTGTCCTTTTGACTACTCTACACTCTTTAACCCTTATCCTTGAGTGGCCTATCGATATATTGATAAGTGGTGACGCCTATGTAAAAAAAAAAAAAAAAAAAAAATTTGCAAAAGATCGGCTCAGCCGTTTCGGAATCTATGAGGAAGGAACTCTCACACCCACACACAGTGACATATAATAGAGATGTGCACATTACCTTTGTGTGAAATTTGTAAAAGATCGGCTCAGCCGTTTCGGAATCTATAGGGAAGGAACTTTAACACACACACAAAGTGACGCTTATATAATAGAAGAGATTCGCACAGGTTGTCCTGTTGTGCAGCTTGGTCTTTTGATTTGCATGTCTCTGATATAATCGTGTCCCGGTGCTACCAGATCAGGCTGTCTGAAGGTATTGCCTTCCTGAGACGAAATGCATCTAACATTGATGCTATTTGTTTTTCTACTTTTTTTTTGTAAAACTTAATTATGTTCTGCAAAACGAAAACCAAAAACAACAACCCTAACCCTAACCCTTTACCCTCCCACCCTTTTTCCTTCTTCCCATTTCCCCTTTCTCTTTCTGTCCCCCCCCCCACTTCCTGACTGGTTTCCTAACTTCAAATGTATCAAACATCAAGATCAAAGTGTAGTATCTGTTCTTCAGATGCTGCACTTCAATTTCTTGTTCTCTGTCAGTGGAGGAGAAATCCTTCACGACTGAGACAATTTTTATTTTTGTTCCTTTTCTCCACGTTAAAAAACGACCCTGGTGTCTAACTCTGTCCCGTGGGGAGGCATTGTAAATAGGAACATTAATACAACTCAATCATGTTCTGCAGGGCAGGGAACAAAAACGATAAAATCCACTATTAAAATCAACGCTCTGATCCCCATCTGGCATCAATTGAAATGGATGGCTCTCGTCTTGGGAAGTGCTCGTCTGAACTCCAATCTCTAGTCCCCCCTCGCCAATCTTTCACGAAAAACACCCGTCTCCCCCCACTTCCTGACTGGTTTCCTAACTTAAAATGTACCAAACATTAATACTGTAACCCTCTTTCCTCTCTCATTGCAAAACTCATTCATGTTCTGCAGGGCAGGGAACAAAAACAATGAAATCCATCATGAAATCAATGCTCTGATCCCCATCTGGCATCAATTGAAATGGATGGCTCTCGTCTTGGGAAGTGCTCATCCGAACTCCAATCTCTAGTCCCCCCTCGCCAATCTTTCACGAAAAACTAGCTGAAACCACTGTCAGTAATTTTCCCCACTCTTTATCTATGCTTAAATCAAAACGTAGATTCCATGAACAAAGCTTCTTTCTTAGAAGTGCACCCCTGTGAAGCTCTCTTCTGTTTGCCTGTTTCCCACCTGACAATAACTTGGATGTCTTCAAGTCCAACATAAACAAATTCCTGATAAACTGCCCCGTTAAGTAAGACACGTTATCAGATCTCCATTACTAACGATTGTACGATATTGTCCCATTAATTACTGTACACACAATAACCCTTATCCTCGAGTGGCCTTCGGGCCTTGATAAGCGGTGACTTCCATGTAAAAAAAGAAAGTACTGTAAAATATAAGTCTAAATGTCTGACAAAGTGCAATCAATTAAAATGCACAAGTTCATAAACCTTTTTATCGAATACAGATATTAATCATAACTGTACCATACAATCTTGTCTCTTGTCAACCAGTTGTATACAACTGCGACAAATTATTCTTATCCGTCCGGTTTGGCTAATAAGTAAATAAATAATTTTTTTATTATTGCAGCTATTTATTTTTTGTCATTCTCGAAAAAAAATCTTTGAGCTTATTTTTAAATTCTGCTAAGTTAAACTTTCTTTTATTTTATATTTGTTTTTCTTTTTTTAAATTAAAGAAAATTTTTGATTTATTGATTTTTTTTTTTTTTTTTTTTTTTTTTTGCCAATCATGAAAAAAATCTTCGGGCTTATTTTTACATCCGGGTTCTTCTGCTAATAGGTTAACTCATAATAATTTATTTTTACATGCTTCTGATAATAACTAAATAAATTCAATTTTTACTTTTTTTTTTTGCCATTACCCAATAAAAAAAACAAAAAAAATCTTTGAACTTTTTGAACATCCGGGTATTTCTGCTAATAAATTTTCTGTCATTCTTTTAAAAATAATGTTTGGGCTTGTTTTTATATCCGGATCCTTTCGCTAATAAATAATTTTTCAGTTTTCCATAATTAAATAATTTTCGAAAATCTTTTCATAAATAATTTTTTTTTTTCATATTTTATAAATTAGGATTTTGTAAAAAAAAATTTCAGGCATGAGGAATTTTTCCCTTTTTTTTCATTAATAAAGATTCTTTTCATAAGTAAATATTTTTAAATCTTTTTATAAATATTTTTTCATAAATCTTATTTTTTTTTATAAATAATTTAAAAAAATATTTTTCAAAATATTTTTTCATAACTTTATTTTTTTTATAAGTAAATAACTTTTTAACAATTTTTTTCATATTTTTCAAAATTTAATTTTAATTTTCCTTTTTTTTTTTTTCCATTACCCAACAAAAAATCTTTGAGCTTACTTTAATATCTGAGTATTTCTGCTAATGAATGAATAAATAAATAAAAATTGAAAAAAAAAATAATTTGGGGGCTTTTTTTATATCTGGATCCTTTTGTTAATATTTTTTTTTTGCCATCCCTGAAAAAAAAATCTTTATTTTTCTGCTAATAAATAATTTTCTTTTCTTTTTCATAAGTAAATACTTTTTTTTCATAAATAATTTTCTTTTTTTTGTTTTCATAAATAAATAATTTTCTTTTTTCATAAATAAACTTTTTCCATCAATAAATAATTTTCTCTTTTTTTTTTCATAAATAAATAATTTATTTATTTATTTTCATAAATAAATTTTCTTTTCTTTTTTTCATAAATAATTTTCTTTTTTCATAAATAAATATTTTTCCATAAATAAATAATTTTCTCTTTTTTTTTTCATAAATATATTTTTATAAATAAATTATTTATTTTCATAAATAAATAATTTTCTTTTTTTTCATAAATAAATAATTTTCTTTTTTTCATAAATAAATAATTTTCTTTTTTTTTCATAAATAAATAATTTCTTTTTTCATAAATAATTTTCTTTTTGTTCCATAAATAATTTTTTTTTAATAAATAATTTTCTCTTTTTTTTCATAAATAATTTTTTTTTCATCAGTAAATAATTTATTTTCATAAATAAATAATTTTCTCTTTTTTTTTTCATAAATAAATAATTTTCTTTTTTTTTCATAAATAAATAATTTTCTTTTTTTTTCATAAATAAATAATTTTCTTTTTTTTTCATAAATAATTTTCTTTTTTTTCATAAATAAATAATTTCTTTTTTCATAAATAATTTTCTTTTTGTTCCATAAATAATTTTTTTCTCTTTTTTTTCATAAATAAATAATTTTTTTTTCATAAGTAAATAATTTTTTTTTCATAAATAAATAATTTTCTTTTTTCATAAATAAATTTTTTTCCATAAATAAATAATTTTCTCTTTTTTTTTCATAAATAATTTCTTTTTCATAAATAAATTATTTATTTTCATAAATAATTTTCTTTTTTCATAAATAATTTTTTTTCCATAAATAAATAATTTTCTCTTTTATTTTCATAAATAATTTTTTTTCATGAATAAATAATTTTCTTTTTTTATGAATAAATAATTTTCTTTTTTTTCATACATAAATTTCTTTTTTCATAAATAAAAAAATTTATTTTTTCATAAATAAATAATTTTCTTTTTGTTTCATAAATAATTTTTTTTTCATAAATAAATTATTTATTCATTTTCATAAATAATTTTCTTTTTTTTTCATAAGTAAATAATTTTTTTTTCATAAATAATTTTCTTTTTTCGTAAATAAATTTTTTTTCCATAAATAAATAATTTTCTCTTTTTTTTCATAAATAATTTTTTTTCATAAATAAATAATTTTCTTTTTTTTCATACATAATTTTCTTTTTTCATAAATAAATAATTTTCTTTTTTCATAAATAAATAATTTTCTTTTTTCATAAATAAATAATTTTCTTTTTGTTTCATAAATAATTTTCTTTTTTCATAAATAAATTATTTATTCATTTTCATAAATTAATAATTTTCTTTTTTTTTCATAAGTAAATAATTTTTTTTCATAAATAATTTTCTTTTTTCGTAAATAAATTTTTTTCCATAAATAAATAATTTTCTCTTTTTTTTTACATGAATAATTTTTTTTTCATAAATAAATTTTTTTCCATAAATAAATAATTTTCTCTTTTTTTTTTCATAAATAATTTCTTTTTCATAAATAAATTTTTTTCCATAAATAAATAATTTTCACTTTTTTTTCATAAATAATTTCTTTTTCATAAATAAATAAATTATTTATTTTCATAAATAAATAATTTTCTTTTTTCATAAATAATTTTTTTCAAAGAATAAATAATTTTCTCTTTTTTTTCATAAATAATTTTTTTTTCATGAATAAATAATTTTTTTCTTTTTTTTTCATGAATAAATAATTTTCTTTTTTTTCATACATAAATTTCTTTTTTCATAAATAAAAAATTTTCTTTTTTCATAAATAAATAATTTTCTTTTTATTTCATAAATAATTTTTTTTCATAAATAAATTATTTATTCATTTTCATAAATAAATAATTTTCTTTTTTTTTCATAAGTAAATAATTTTTTTTTCATAAATAATTTTCTTTTTTCGTAAATAAATTTTTTTTCCATAAATAAATAATTTTCTCTTTTTTTTTTTACATGAATAATTTTTTTTCATAAATAAATTATTTATTTTCATAAATAAATAATTTTCTCTCTTTTTTTTCTTTTCAGCTCCTGATGACTTTGGAGGATGACAATGCAGCTAATCGCAGTAAATTGGACTACAAGTTGAGACAGGTGCAGAACATGATGGCTGACGTTACACAACAGTATTGAGAAAAAGAAAGTCGAGACCGCCTCAACCCCAAAATCCACATCTCTCACTTTTCATCTTCGATGACAAGACGCCATTTGTATTTTTACCAAAAATTTAAAATGAAAAGAAAAAAAAAGACAGATATATCAAAAAAGAAAAAAAAAAAGACAAACTGAAAAAAAAAATATGAAAAGAAACAAAAATCAAATAATAATACCAAAAATTTTAATAAAAAAAAAAAATTTTTAAAGTGCTATTGCCAGTGACAACAAGACACTGCTGCGAAATGCGAAATAATGCGCGGGGGGGAGAAAAGCATTTCGAGAAGGAGGAGGAGGAGGATGAAAGGGAGATTGTTCAAACAATTGCTTTCAATTCTCATGCAAATTGGTTGCCAGGTGTGGGAGTTGCAGGTTCAAAACTAATCGTCCCCCGTTAGAACAATTTTTTTTTTTTTTTAGCAACTTTTTTTTTTCTTTTTTTTTTTTTTTTTAGCAACTTTTTTTTTCTTTTTTTTTTTTTTTTTTAGCAACTTTTTTTTTCTTCTTTTTTTTTTTTTTTTTTTAAAAGCGAATTTTTTAAAAAAAAAAAACACCTTTATTTTTCTTATTTTGTTTAAATTTCTTTTTTTTCCTTTGGTTTTTACTTTTTGTCATAAATAAATACTTTTAAATAGACCTTTTTTTTTATTTTCATTTCATAAAATATTTAACTTTATTTTTTTTTTTTTAACTAATTTAAAAAAAAATTCAAATGATCTTATTTTAATTTTTTATAATCAGTTTAAAAATTAATTATAAACCAACTTAAAAATGTTTTTTTCATTTCGTTTTATTTTTTCGTTTTATTTTTTCGTTTTATTTTAATATTATTTTTAAAAAAATAAATTTATTTAAAAAAAAAAAACATGTAAAAAAAAATGAATATGTACGTGTCTTTATAGCCTTGGCATGTTTGTACAGAGTGCAGGATATCGATATATATATATATATATATATCAGGCATTCTCTGAAAAGTTTGCCCCCCACCACCACCAACCGGAAATTTAAGAATATATATATATATATATACATACATATATATATATATGCATAATAAAAACAAAATAAATGGACACTGACCTCTGTAAAGGTCATCATTATCATTTGAAATAAAAAATAAAAAAAACATGGATGAATTAAAAAAAAAAAAAAATCGAATTTTTTAAAATAATTTTTTTTATATTTTGAACATATCTCCTACCCTAATCCCCACCACCACCACCACCACAACAACAACAACCACCACCACCACCACCAGTCTTCTTCCTTGTAGTACTGCCGGTACTACCACAACCACCACCATGTTAAACATTAAACATCTTTCTATACCTACCTACGTATCTAGCCTACCATTGCTTGTTGTGGTTAGTTTAATAAGCATAAGAAAACAAACGCCCAGGACTCTGGCTGGGTTAGGGTTCCAATGGTCAAACAATAAAACATGAGCCAAAAATGAAATTTAAAAAAAAAAAAAAAAACTTTTGAAGACATGAAATCCAAGAAAATTTGCGACAGGAATTTAAGGAATTTTGCATACAGATCAAAGCAGTGCTTGTTTGTAAAATGATGGGATTAATAAGTGTGATAGCTAAAAACCCAAAATTTTATACTGGAAAAATAACATACTTATATAGGGTGTTATCAATATATATATATATATATATATATATATATATATATATATATATATATAAGGTTTTATCAATATATATATATATAAGGTTTTATCAATATATATATATATAAGGTTTTATCAATATATATATATATAAGGTTTTATCAATATATATATATATAAGGTTTTATCAATATATATATATATATATAAGGTTTTATCAATATATATATATATATATATATATATAAGGTTTTATCAATATATATATATATATATATAAGGTTTTATCAATATATATATATATATATATATATATAAGGTTTTATCAATATATATATATATATATATATATATATATATATAAGGTTTTATCAATATATATATATATATATATATATATATATATATAAGGTTTTATCAATACATATATATATAAGGTTTTATCAATATATATATATATATATATAAGGTTTTATCAATATATATATATATATAAGGTTTTATCAATATATATATATATATATAAGGTTTTATCAATATATATATATATATATAAGGTTTTATCAATATATATATATATAAGGTTTTATCAATATATATATATATAAGGTTTTATCAATATATATATATATATATAAGGTTTTATCAATATATATATATATATAAGGTTTTATCAATATATATATATATATATATATATAAGGTTTTATCAATATATATATATAAGGTTTTATCAATATATATATAAGGTTTTATCAATATATATATATAAGGTTTTATCAATATATATATATATATAAATATATATATATATATATATATATATATATATAAGGTTTTATCAATATATATATATATATATATATATAAGGTTTTATCAATATATATATATATATATATATATATATATATATATATATATAAGGTTTTATCAATATATATATATATATATATATATAAGGTTTTATCAATATATATATATATATATATATATATATATATATATAAGGTTTTATCAATATATATATATATATATATATATAAGGTTTTATCAATATATATATATATATATATATATATATATAAGGTTTTATTCAAGCTCGTCTGATTGAACATGACAGAGTTATTCTTTTTCTGATTTTTCTGGATATCTTTTCGATTCTGCTGGTCTTTTTTTTTCAGTTGGCATGTTGTATAAAATGGTGTCCAAAACTTGTTGTTCGGCCATATTCTACTCCAGCTCTTTCTATCCGATTATCATCAGGAGCGATTGTTGGTGTTGTCGTTTCTTTTTCTTTTCCTTTAATAGAAAGCGCTTAAGAAGAATATGGCTGAACAACAACTTTTGGGCGCCATTCCATGCAACATGCCGACTGAAATTAAATAAAAAGACTGCTCGGCGAATTAAAAAGATGTCCAGAAAAATCGGAGAAAAGAATAACTCTGACAATCAGACGTGCTTGAATATGACTTGCTGCCAAAATATGCAAATATAAGGTTTTATCAATATATATATATATATATATATATATAAAACCTTCAGAATTTAAGCTCAATAGGTATAACTTTATTAATGAAGAGCAGATGTACCCGGCATTGCCCGGTATTAAACCTAACATTAAATTCCTTTCAGAAAAAAATGAAGTATAAATAAGAAATAGTAATTAAACTGAGATATGTTCATGCGAGTATTGTATTTTTCTAAACCGTTCACTTTTAAGTAAAAAAATGAAAAGTACTCAGGCTGAGATCGAAACCAAAACCTACAGACAGTGAGTCAAGTATGATAACCATTAGGCCAGCTGGACACGGTCCTTAAAAAAATGTTTTCAAACCTACTTATTGTTAACATAAGGAAGCTGTCATCTGAACGATTCGCTCATGCGCATGCACAGTCGTGAAACAGTTGGCAAACAGATAAAAATCGGATGACGCCCTCCCCAACTACTAAATTTTCAATTTCGACCGCTTTAGCAGCACCTTTTTCCAGATGAAAACCGATTAAGTTTTCTACGTGTCTGAATACCTTATATACCAAATTTCAAGTCTGTAGATCAAAAATTCATCGAGTATATAGGTTGAGAAGTGTCCTCACAATTTTATACTTTGAAAAAAACAACACGTATAAAAGGAATATAAAATATCATGAATTAAGAATTTGAAAAAAAAAAAAACGTTTTATTCGACAATTTAGAAAATTCTTTATTCCGTTTCAAAGAATGCCTTCTTTTCTTCAGAGGAAAGATATAAATGAAATATTATTTACAAACTTTTGCTGTTCATAAATTGAAAGGCCAACATACGAAGAGAATCATGATTGCATAAAAAAAAAAAATAATTAAGAAAGTTTCGGAGAATACAACAAAACATGGAACAATTTCACATACTTTTTTTTGTACCCTTAAAATTGACATTACTCTCTCCAACCCAACCCTCAAAAGAGAACTTAAAATGAACATAATCATGCTTCTTTCTACCCACCTCTCCAACCCTCACATCATGCCCGGATGATAACATAAAAAATTCAAATGAATATAGGTCACCCCCTCCCCTATAGAAACTGGCCTAGTAAACTTTCATAGTAAACCAACAATGTTAATCTAATTTTGAGATCGTAAACTGTTTTAGCCATATCCGGAATCGACTTCACAAATAAAGTAATTTTGAGATAGAAAATTGTTTAAGCCATTTCTGGTACAAACTTTATCTTTTACCACCCTCATTTAATCCAGAGTGACGGTGATTATTCTCATTCAATACAGGGCAATGCCAGGAATTCTGCTAATAGATATTTACATCAATATCCTTCAATCCTGGGCGACGCCAGGGATATTGCTAGTATATTCAGGAGTCCATATAAATTCACAAGACAAAATGGGGTAAGCAAAAATCCGTAGAAAAAGCTAAATCCGGATAGTTTGAGAAATAAAATCCGAGTTGTAATATGATATTCCATATAGAGGGCTTTTTTCTGGGAATAAATTTTTTAGTCAAAAAAAAAAAAAAAAAAAAAAAAAATAGGAGAATCCTATAAATATTCATACTTATATTTATATTCCTTTGGAGTTTACAGAATTATTCATTTAGTCAAGAACTATAATCTTGTCCAATCATACATATATTAGGTTGGTGCAAAAATAATGTTGCTTTTTTCATGTTCAACTATACTATATAAAAACGACATTATTTTCGCAGCAACCTAATATCTTAATGCGGGTTAAAAATGTATTTGTAGAATAAAAACCAAGGCAAAAGAGAGAAAGAAGGAAAGAAACAGAAGACTGACTAGACACAAAGTGAATTTAGTGGTTGTAACGGTTAACTATAATATTCCCCCCCAGATAGCTGGAAGCTAAAAGGAAAGAAACAGAGGAGTATGATTAAGTGTTACCAGAACTGAAGGTCAGGTTAGGTCATGTCATCCATTACGTGCAACTGATATCGCTTTGCGTATGTGCTACCGTGTGTACTTTGTAGTAGGTCTCCGTTTGTTGGGGAGACATTAACTAGCCGTCAACGTGTCAAAGAAAAAGGATGCTTCTTTTTTTTTTTTTTTTTATTTTTACTTTTTTTCTGCGTGTACATGTGGCGAAAAAAAATGTGTGTGCGTCTACCAGTGTGATTGAGGTTGACGCCATTTTTTGTTACACACGTGTATCAGGTCATGTCATTCGTCACATGCAACTGACATTGCTTTGCGTGTGTGCTACTACGCATAGCTTGCTATGTGTCTGTGTGTTCAAGCTAGACACAGCAAATTTAGTGGTTGTAATGGTTCACTATAAATATCAACCGAGTTTATATAGTGCTCGATAACAAAAAGAGTATATTATATACTAGCGGCTGCACTGTGTCGGCACACACAACACTGAGTCAAACACAAAATCGAGTGCACTCAACATCGTCTTACCATCAACGCTTACCCTGTGAACTCGGAGTATGGGAAATTCTCATATGCACAAAACAAAATCACTGAAAAAACAAAAATATCCTGATTAAGGGTAAGGATAATGAGTAAACGTTGGATAAAATGATCGTTAAAATTATTATGAACTTGCCAGGATTCGAACCTGGAATCTTCTAATCATTATTCAGACACGTTATCCATTGCACTACAAATCCTGTCCGTATGCCGCAAGATGTTAACGGTACTGTATACAGACAAAACTAAATTCCGTTGAAATGGGCACATAACTTTTTTAACAAGTTTACAAAACGGCCCCAAAACCCTTATTTTGGGCTTTTTGTGTAGCTCAGCGTTGTTTGTTACGAACCATATATAGATAAGGACAGTCTAGGGACTCACACCTCTCAGGGGAAAAAAAGAATTTTTCAATTCGGTGCATCCGTTCGAAAGTTTTATTGGTATATATACACACACACACACATAAATAAACATAATTTTATTGATAGTATAGATTAATTTATATATACAATATTTATTTCTACAGACATATACAGATTTCCTACACTGGCATGACAATGTTTCGATCTGTAGTTATTAATAACTAAGATCTCATTAGTCACAGTCAAATACAGTGTCTTTTTATTATGATATTTTATAAACCCCCATCCATCCAGCGCGGCCGCAGCCGAGATTGATCTCACTACACGAGTTTGTAGTGCAATTCAAATCTTGTCGGTAGCTGAATACTTGATGCTTTGCCAGGGCTATCAAGGGTATGTTTTTATTTATTTTTTTTTTCACACAGTGGTCACCACTTATCAAGGCCCGGAAGCCACTCAGGGACAAGGGTTATTACGTTAGTGTGGAGATTTGATGAAGTGTTTACTTAAGGGGGGGCGGTTCATTAGGAATTTGTTAACGTTGGACTTGAACACATCCAAGTTGTAGTCAGGTGGGAAGCAGGCAGACGGAACAGAGTTCCACAGGCGTGCAGTTCTAAGAAAGAACCTTTTTTCATGGAATCCACGTTTTGATTTCGGCACAGATAAAGAGTGGGGGAAATTTTTCACAGTGGATTCGGCTAGACGGGTGTTTTTCGTGAAAGATTGGCGAGGGGGGGGACCAGAGATTGGAGTTCAGACGAGCACCTGCCACGGAAATAACGATTAAACAAGGAAAGGCTCGCAACGTCTCTTCTGTAGGAGAGAGGTTGCAAGGTAGAGAAAAGGGCATCCCCCACTAAGCCACGAAGTCTATTTTGTACTCTGTCAAGGCAGGATAGGCTGTTTTAGCAGCTCCTGCCCAGATATGGCAGCAGTATTCCATCCTTGGATGTACTTGGCTTTTATATAGATAGAGAATTGCATCAGTAGTGAAATATCTTCTGGGGCGGTAGAAGGATCCCACCATCTTTCCAGCGACCTTGGCGACAGACTTGATGTACGTGTTCCATTTCAGATCACTAGATGGAGTGCCTACCACGGCTTAAGAGAGTCCCATCTTCCCTCAAGAGAAGGCTAGACCACGCCAGTTTGTCGACTTGCTATTTTTACCTCGTGCTACATACAGTGTCTCGCCTTCCCAAATGGTCACCCATCTGGTACTGGCCAGGCTCAACATTGCTTAACTTTGGTGATCTGGCAAGAACCGTTGTAACGTGATTGTGCTGTATATGCATGTACATATATGGCACAAATCGTATTAATATATGGATATAATATTTACTTCTACAGACATGTACAGTTTAGCTACATTGGCATGACAATGTTTCGATCTGTAGATCTGATCAATCAATATGAACACCTAAAGTATATATATATATATATATGATATTTTATAAACCCTAGTTAATCAGAAAAAATATTTCATACTAGTTGGACGCCCGGTCATAAAATACGCTTAAATATGATATTTTAATTTGTGCAGATTTCGTATTTATTATTATAGAGTGAATTCTCTATGGATTATTATATATTGTTTTCGCTATCGTCAGAGGTAAATTAATAATAATGATATTAATAATAATAATAAGAGATTGTTGGATCCTGTAGAGAAGACGAACTAACTAATAATGATAACCTCGGCTTAAGAAATATTGCATAAAATTCCTTAAAAAAAAAAAAGAGGCTGTACAAGAATTAGATACATTCTTAGATTTTTTAATAAAAATGGTTGATGTACGGACAGAGTCTAAAGACAACATCTTCTTAGATTCTCTCTACATTTTTGGACACATCTTAACGCTCTTGCTTCCTGGTTCTGACTGTCTACAAACTGTTCCGTGCCCAAACACATGCATCTCTAGTAAGGTAACCCTTAATCCCTCGCTCAACCACACCAGTTGCACTGGGTCTATTTCCATTTGCCGTCAAATTATCCTAACATGTACTCACGCCACTTTCGTTGAAATTCATACTAGCTAATGTAATCTCTACTTACTGGCGTAGGGTCCCAATAAATGGCGCTTGCTAAAGACATCTTCAGGGCTGTATAATTTTTTTTTTTTTTTTTTTTTTTTTTTTTTTGCAGGGACGTTCCACTGTCCTCCAATAAACAACACCAAATAATCCCAAATGGTTGCCCATCTGGTATGCACCAGGCTCAACGTCACTTCGCAAATCTAATAAGACCTGGCATGTTAGTGTGATTATTTTGTTGAAATGATTTTTCATTCTCCAGAATGAGGGATAGGAATTCGACAGTTCAAATCAGATTTTTTTTTTTTTTTTTTTTTTAAGTGTTGTCAACTTCTAATTTGGCACTTGTACAGTTTAATCAACACATTAAAATATTGAAAATATCGAAAAAAGGTTATATTCTACGTATCCATTATGGAATTAAGTTCTCTGAAAAAAAAAAATTCACTTAATTTCATCAAGTAGTTTTTTTTTTTTTTTTTTTTTTTTTCTCCAGCGAAAAAACAATTTGTTATGATACCGAGCAAACGGTTCGATTTTTAGGAAGAAAAGCTAGTATTAAAGATGGGGAGGGAGTGTGGGCGCTTTAGACTAAGTTATCTCCCTGTCGCTTGTTCCAAAAATTCCAAGATGGCTACCTTTAACATGCTGTCATAAAAACATATTTTTCTGCTGTAAAAAAAAAAAAAAAAAAAAGAACTATGAAATTAAGTGAATTTTTTTTTTTTTTTAGAGATCTTCAGTCCAAAACGGATACGTACAATATAACCTTTTTTTTTTTTTTTTTTTTCAATATTTTCATTTTTTAATGTCTTAAACTGTACAAGTGACTCTGAATCAATATGCTAGATTGTCAGGCGGGTCATGGTTTGCTTGACTGTTTTAGTTGTCACACGTACATCTTAATCTCGAAAGTCCCACCTATTTGATAGCAACACTGTCTTTAATCTGTAATTGCTTGCCTCTTTTTTGTGTTTCCATATTAATAAATACTCCGCTAGCCCAGACAAATATTATATATGAGAGAAATTTTAAAACGACAAAAAAAAAAAAAAATTTTAAATCTTAAAAACACATCAAAAGTGTCTTCATAAAAAAGATCATTAAAAAAAAAATCATCGAGTTTTATGACTCTAAAAAAAACTGTAAAATTATATAAGAAAAAAAAATTCAAATAAAAATTATAAATAAAATAATACATTTTCAATTCTTTTGTTTGTTTGTTTGTTTTTTTTTTTTAATTTATTTTTTGTTTAAATTATTTGTTTGCTCTATAAAAAAAAATTTCTGCCTTATTTCAAGAAAATCGAATTTTTTCCATGGCATAGATTAAAAAATTATCTACTATTTGCTACCAAAACATTTATAGTGTTTAGTTTCGATTTTATACCTACAATTCACATAAAAAAAAGGATATTGGCAGACGTGAGAAATTTTCTAGCCCTATTGGGAGCCCACCTTTGCACAGACAAGACAGAATCTTCTATATACTTGTTCAAATTCTTGAATTTTAGGCCGAGCAGTTTGAATCTTGATCTCCCATAGCAGAAAAGTTTTAAGTAAAAAATAGATCGACGCCAAAATAAACTAGCTGATTTAGACATTGATAAAAACAAATTCCAGATATAAAACAAAGTTATTAGAGATTTGTATGCTTTTTAATTTAAAATTTAATTTGAAATTCAGCTTTTATCGTTTTTAAATTTGAGCCATTGTGGTTTTTTTTTTGTTTTGTTTTTTCGATTTTAAGATAAGACCTTTATTGATTTTAATGTTTAAAGAAATTTTTAATTACCAAGTTTAACCTTATTTTTAATTCTAAAGTTAACATTTTTTTTTTCATTTAAAATTGAACATTTTTTAAAGTTGAGCCTTTTTTTTTAAATATAATTTTAATTTAAGTTAAGTGTTTAACCATTTTTTTTTGTTGTTTAAATTAATACATGCTTAAGGCAGAAAGGGAAGAAGAGAGATTCTTTTTTTTTTTTTAAATATAACTTTTTTGGAAATATAACTATAAAAATAACTTCAGATATAACTTTAAAACATTTTTTGAACTATAACTTTAATTTAAATTAAGTGTTTAACCATTTTTTTTTAAATTGATACATACTTAAGGCAGAGAGAGATTCTTTTTTTTTTTTTAATATAACTTTTTTTGAAATATAACTATAAAAATAATTTTAACTTTTTTTAAAACATTTTTTTAAATATAACTTTAATTTAAATTTAGTGTTTAACCATTTTTTTTTTAAATTGATACATACTTAAGGCAGAGACGAAGAGAGAGATTCTTTTTTTTTTTTAAATTGATACATACTTAAGGCAGAGAGGAAGAGAGAGAGAGAGGGGAAGAGAGAGAGAGATTCTTTTTTTTTTTAATTGATACATACTTAAGGCAGAGAGACAGGAAGAGATAGAGAGAGAGAGGAAGAGAGAGAGAGGAAGAGAGAGAGAGAGAGGAAGAGAGAGAGATTTTTTTTTTTTTTTTAAACTACATTCTGATACCTCTTTTGCCTTACAATTTACTGACACAAAGGCGTTTATAAATAATACATTTTGTATTCCTCGGACTTTAAAATTTGAAGGTTCAATCCCACTGCATGCCACACTGAGACTGCAATTGCCAATTTCTTGTGACGAAGCGACAGATGTAAGAGCTTGGTTGACAGTGCAAGGCACATTTGAATCTCTGCATGCTTTGCATTAAAACATTTAATTCTAATAATCATCCATATTCTTTCGGTTCATCGGACTACTGTTCTCATCTTGAGTCATTTTCATAACGTTTTGGTCGATGTAACCTTCGACCTTCTTCAGGTGTATCTTGTCAAACTCGGGAATGTTTTTGTTACCTACTTTGCGTTCATTTTTTTTTTTTTATCTTTTAAGTATAACAAATAATTATTATTGTGTATAATTTCAACTACTGTTGTAATCTTGATTCTAAATCTCTAAGTTTCGGCCGGTGTGGCCTCCAACCTTCTTCAGGTGTATAGGCAAGAAATCGTGGCGTAAGAGATCAAAGTATGAAGTAAGACCCATTTCTAAGTGATTCTCTTTGAGTGTTTAACGGTTAAATCCTCATGTAGGCGATATTGAAACAAGAATGGCAAATTAGTGTGATGGGACAGGGGTTAGTGCTTGGTTGATAGTGCGGGACTTATTAGAATAAAAGGTTCTAACGCGTAACATGCATACAATTTAATAAGCTATTTAATAAAATGAGTGACACTTCTTTAGAGTTTGAAGGTTCAATCCTTGGTGCCGGCAACCCTGAGACTGCAATTGCCAATTTCTTGTGACGAAGCGACAGATGTAAGAGCTTGGTTGATAGTGCGAGGCACATTTGAATCTCTGTATGTTTTTGCATTAAAACATTTAATTCTAATAATCATATTCGTATTATTTGGGTTCAGCGGACTACTGTTCTCATCTTGAGTCATTTTCCCAACGTTTCAGTCGATGTAACCTTCGACCTTCTTCAGGTGTATCTTGTCAGACTCGGCAATGTTTCTATCGAACTCGGGGTGTTTGACGGAATTTCGAACGGAACCCTTTATTTCACGGGGGTAACATGCTCTCATCTTACGTGTTACCATCATAGCGTTTCGGACGATATAATCTGCAGCCTTGTTCAAGCGCATCTGGAGCTTGTATGAAATTTGAAATGGAATCATTTAATCCACAGAGGTAGATTGTTCTTATTCTCACAGCCACAAACGAGTAAAAAATCTTAAGCAATTCTTGTATGTTATTCGTATCGCAACTGATTAGCACTTTTATCTGTTGCGCTAAATTGTGAAAATAATATCTAGGATGTGAACGTAAAAATACAAATTATCAATCCTCATCTAAAAGAATTCCGAAACTCGTATCATATTCGTATTATTTGGATTCATCGGACTACTGTTCTCATCTTGAGTGTCATTTTTCACAACGTTTCGGTCGATGTAACCTCCGACCCTCTTAAGGGATATCTTGTCAAACTCGGGAATTTGGACGGAATTTTGAGCGGAACCCTTTATTTACTTCATGGGGGTAGCTTGCTCTTGCTCCGTCAGTCATGACTGGATAGAGGTCCTAATTAATTCGTAATTGTATTTTTCGGTCGCCCACACTGAGGTTTGAACCTTCAACCTTCAGGAGAATATCACATTTTACAATTGATTTTTCCAAGTACTCTAACCATGGGTTCTTGCGGACAATTCCAGTACAAATTTTAAGAGCCTTAAATTATTTTTGGCTTGTTTTTTGTTTATGAGATGTCATTTTTATTTATTTTTCATTTCTAGTTGTAAATATTACAATTTATCACTAAATATTACTATATAAATAACTCTCAAAGTGAGAACAGGGTTATCTTGTCGAACTTGGGAATGTTTGGAGATTACATCAACCGAAACGTTGTGAAAACTCACACTCAAGATGAGAACAGTAGTCAGTCCGATGAATCCAAATAATACGAATAACGAATCCTCATCTCAAAAAATTCCGAAACGTCGTACCATTATAGTTCTTCATTTTTATTTATCTTAGGTAAATGCTTCAGGCAGAGGCAGAGATAAGAAGTGATATTTAAAAAAATGTTTTTATTTTTTTAAGGGCTATAAATCGATACTTGTCTTCTGCTCGCTTGACAAGTCGCTTCTTCTCAGGCTCGTGCCCCCCCCCCCGCCTCCACAAGGTCACTTGAATATATAACACAGCCAGACGTACCTGTGGCCCTTTCTTGGGTACGTCAAAGATCTGTGTGTACTTTTTATTTATTTATTTATTTATTTATTTATTTATTTTAATTAGATCTCCGAAGTTAAGCAATGTTGAACCTGAGCAGTACCAGATGGGTGACCATTTAGAACTGCTTAATGCTGCATTGTCATCTTCCCTGATTGGGACAAGCAAATACAGCTGAGCTGGAGACCGCATGTAAATTTGACATTACCCAGAAACTTCCTCCTTTGGTGGAAGCTGACTCAGCCAGCCCAGGGCAAATACTACAGCCGGTATTGCTGAATGAAAAAAAAAAAAAAAAGAAAATTATCGATTTTATTCCCTCTTTTTTTTTTTTTACGTGGTGGTTTGTTACGTAGGTAGGTATTTATTCAATGTACGAGTGCTTGAACGGCCTCTCTACTACAAGACTATATTCATGAAGATTTGTTATATATATATATATATATATATATATATATATATATATATATATATATATATATATATATATGCATCCTGTATTTTTTAAACCGATACTGATTTTAATTGCAGATTTTAAAAAACACAACGCTCCCCCAAAATAAAAATTTAAAAGTTAAAACTTATTCTTATTATTTGGATTCATCGGACTACGGTTCTCATTTTAAGTGTAATTTTCACAACATTTCAGTCGATGTGACCTCCGACCTTCTTCAGGTGCATTTTGTTGAACGTGGGAATGTTTATGTTGAACTCGGGAATTTGGAAGGAATTTCGAACGGAACTCTTAATTTACTAGCATGTCAGACATGACTGGATAGAAGTGCTAAGTAATTCGTAATTGTATTTAAAAAATTTTTTTTTTTTTTTTTTTTTTTTTTATCGGTCGCCCACATTGAGAATTGAACCTTCAACCTTCAGGAGAATATCACTTTTACAATTGATTTTTTTGAAGGTTCAATTCTCATTATTTTTTTTATTTATTTATTTATTTATTATTTTTTTTTTTTCAACCGTAAAAAAAAAAATACAATCGAGAATTCCTTAGGACCTCTATCCCGTCATGACTGACGGAACAAGAACATGCTACCCCCGTGAAGTAAATAAAAGGGTTCTGTTTGAAGTTCTGTCCAAATTCCCGAGTCCGACAATCTACACTTCAAGAAGGTCGGAGGTTACATCGACCGGAGCGTTGTGAAAACTCACACTCAAGGTGAGAACAGTAGTCCGATGAATCCAAATAATACGAATAACGAATCCTCATCTAAAAAGAAATCAGTAACGTTAAAACTTACTGAAATATCGCAAGATTATCTAGTGTTTAGGATCATTTAAATATTAGCAGACGACATTCTGATTATGTATAAATAATAATGGGGGAGTGATTGTCAGGAAAAGACAACTATTTTTGTGGATGAATTATTTTTGGCTTGTTTTTTGTTTTTAACATGTCATTTTTATTTATATTTTACTGTATTTAATTTTATACAAAGTTGTTATATATATATATATATATATATATATATATATATATATATATATATATATATATATATATATATATATATATATAATGTTTATTAGATTAGTAACTCCGCCCACAAAAAAATACTTTCTATCTTTCGTTTAGGAGAGAAAAATCAATGAACCGTTACACTCCACTTAACTTTTTTCCAACGACAGGAACGACATCTTAAAAAATCACGGACCGTGGATTTGAGACTATTTGAGGATAAGAGGTTATGGTGTAATATTTTTCGTCATATACCTGACAATGACAAGTTGAAAAAAAAAAAAAAATGGGCAAAAGAAATAATCCGAACGTGACTACCTAAAACAGTTCCGTGTTATAGTCTACAAGAAAACATTATTTGGATTCTTCGGACTACTGTTCTCATCTTGAGTGTCATTTTCACAACGTTTCGGTCGATGTAACCTCCGACCTTTTTCAGGTGTATCTTGTCGAACTCGGGAATGTTTCTGTCGAACTCAAGAATTTGGACAGAATTTCGAATGGAACTCTTTATTTATTCCACAGGGGTAGCATGCTCTTGTTCCGTCAGCCATGACCAGATAGAGGTCCTAAGTAATTCGAAATGTTATTTTTCGGTCGGCTACACTGAGAATTGAACCTTTAATCACTTTTTACAATTGCTTTTTCTAAGTACTCTAGCCACTGCTCCACGGGTCCTTGTGGACAATTATAGTATGAATTTTAACCTTAAGGCTCCTAAAATTCGTATAAGAATTGTCCATAAGGATCCGTAGCGCAATGGCTAAAGTACTTGGAAAAACCAGTTGTTAATAGTAATATGCTCCTGAAGGTTGAAGATTCAATTCTCAGTGTGGGCGACTGAAAAATACAATTACGAATTACTGCGGACTTCTATCCGTTTGAAATTCCGCCCAGATTCCCGAGTTTGATAAAAACATTCACGAGTTCGACAAGATACACCTGAAGAAGGTCGGAGGTTACAGCGACCGAAACGTTGTGAAAATCATACTCAATCCAAATAATACGAATAACTAATCCTCAAAAAAAAAAAAATCATAAATGCAAGAAAACAGTCCTGTGATAATGTGTTCCACTGAAAAAAAACAAAAAAACTTTATTCATGTATATTTTGGAAATAATTTTTTTTTTAATTTAAAGGCTTCAAAATCATTTTCGAATATCCTAGGAATACAAAAAAAACAAAACAAAAAAAAAACAAAAAAAAACAGCGGTAACTCCTTTAAAAATAAAAAAAATAGAAATCACGTTTTACAACGATGTTTGTCATGTAAGTAGGATATTTGGATGTGATTTTAAAGCCTTTAAAATATCACCCCCCCCCCCAGGGGCGATTTCTGTGCGGATTTAAAATTTTATAGTCAAAAGTCGAGTATTATGGTTCATTTGCGCTTCTGAAACAAAAGATGAACGGTATTTCACGGAAGGGGACTTGCTGATCTCAAAAAGAACCAAATTAAAAACCGGGGAAGATTTGTTTCTCCTCCGAATCCAAGATGTCTGACGTGTAAAAAAAAAATAATAATAATAATAAATAAATAAAATAAACGTACACTTGCCTGATTAATAAAAAAAAAAATGTTTAATTTATAAAATTTTAATGAAAGTCGATAAATTGCTTGCGGCTTAAGCAAAATGATTATAAAAAAAAAAAAAAAAACCCTCTGCAAAGCCTTCTACATACATATATTTTTTTTTGACAGGCCGGGATATATGTAAAAATAAGTCTTTTATATATATATATATATATATATATATATATATATATATATATTATATATAATGTACTTATAAAGGGTCAGTCATAAGTAACCAGGCAGTCAAACCATTTCTAGTTCGAATAATAATCATTTATATATATATATATATATATATATATATATATATATATATATATATAGGATCTCTCTCTGTTTATTTGTAAATAAACAAGCAGTTCGAGCACTGTAAAAGCGGTGGGCGAATGTTTGTTTTAAACCATTTCTAGTTCGAATAATAATCATTTATATATATATATATATATATATATATATATAATAATGAAATTTATCTTTGCAATTACACACACACACACTCTCTCTCATATATATATATATATATATATAAGTGAATTTAGTTTACAAACAAATGGCTACACATAAGCATACATGTTTCAGCGAAAACTCAATAAGGGAATCGCTTCGTCAGGCCATGGACAACTCTCTGACGTGTAAAAAGTTGTCCTTGGCCTGACGAAGCGATTCCCTTACTGGGTTTTCGCTGAAACATGTATGCTTATGTGTAGCCATTTGTTTGTAAAATAAATTCACTTATTTTGGCTCTGTCTAAACATTGAGCACTCTTTTGGGTGACACACTTATATATTTTGTTTTAAACAAACAAATAATTACTACCTATACAATATATATATATATATATATATATATATATATATATATATATATGAGAATAATGGAAATAGTATTCCGACGAGATAGAGAGATAAAAAAAGGAACAAAACTACTTCTGGATATATATATATATATATATATATATATATATATATATATATTAAAATAGGATTAAAAAAATCCGACGATATAATAAAAACGTTTCGCCCATTTAGTACGGGCTTTTTCAAGAGTAAAAATGTAAAATGCTCACTGACGAGAAAATTAATGAAAAAATGCATACAGAGCGAGGCAGCGTGGGACAGTATATGAAACATATTTACATGTTCATATACAATTTGTGTTAAAAAAACAAAACATTAACCACTGTCTAAATTATTTTAAATAAAAGCAAAGAAATTTTATAAAATCCTTTCCTTTGTTTGATTATATGGAAGTCGTGGGAGATGAGGGTGGATTCCACCAAACAACGTGTAGATTTATGTATTGTTTTTAGAATTGTTGCATTTTAAAAATCAAAATGGTGGCCATGCTCCATAATATGGTTAAAAATAATATTTAGGGTTTTGTTTGTTTTTATCTCTCTTTTATGTTCGTAGATTCTCTTGTAAAGACTGTGTTTTGTTTCGCCGATATATATCTATATCACAGTCACGACAGGGACAGGGAACTCAAAGGAAGAATTCCGATACATAGAACGCACTCTTAAAGAATTGCAATATCCGCCATACTTCTTACTAAACGTCAATAGAAAAGCCCCAGAAATCTTTAAGTGCAATCAAGGCAACCCCATAATTAAAAAAAAAAAAACACTTAACAGAAATATTATCCTACCTACGAATAATAAAAACAACGCCATATACATATATATATATATATATATATATATATATATATATATATATATATGTATTCTTTATTTTTATTTTTGCATTTTTTTTATTCAAAGTTTCTTTAGACATATATATATATATATATACTAGCATGGGTGCCCGGCGTTGCCCGGGTGTTTTGGGGTGTATGCTGAGCAAAACAAAACAAAAAAAGTCAATTTTTTTAACTTTGACCTCTATCATGACCCCTTAAAATTTATTGTTTAGGGCTCAAATAAAGTTAAGTTAGATCCATGTCTAAGGAATCTATATCTAAAATTTCACGTGTTTGGACCCAAAATTGTAGGAGGAGTTTGGTAGAGTTCTCAAAGGTCAAATCGTTGGACTTTGACCCCTTAATCGCCAAATTACTGTCCGAAAACCAATCACATCGATTTTTCCGAATCTCAGTACCCTGTATATCAAATTTCGAATCTGTAGGCTGTAAATTGACAGAGTTATTGCATAGGGAAATGTACACAGACACACAAACACTTTCACTTATATATATATATATATATAAATTAAACCAACCAGGCATTAAAATATCTGAAATAACCTTCTTAACCATCAGGGATATCATCCCAAAACCCAAATCTAATTTCAAGATCCAAGCTGGCATATACCCCATACCCTGCCGTGACTGTGGACATATATATATATATATATATATATATAGTACCAATGACCTGTCTCAACTAACAACTTTCTGTACACAAAATATATATATATATATATATATATATATATATATATATATTGGCGAAACACAATGCAGTCTCGACAAGAGAATATACGAACATAAAAAGGACATAAAAATGAACAACACCCTTAACGCCATTTTTTTTTCCATCTTGTGGTGCATGACCACCATTTTGAATTTGAAAATGCAACAATACATAATAAATAAGTCGTTTGATGGAATCCGCCCTTACCGCCCACTCCTTTAATGTAATAAAACAAAGGAAAGATTTTTTTAAAATATTTCTCCGCACTTATGTAAAATAATTATCCATGAAAATAATTTAGACACTGTTTTGGTTTTATTTTTGTTTCTTTGTTTGTTTGTTTGTTAAACACATATCGTATATGAACATGTAAATAGGGATAATGTACTATATATATTTACATGTATATATATATATGTATATATATATGTAAATATGTATAATGTACTGTCCCCCCGCCTCCCTCTATATATGCTTTTATTAAATCTTCTCCTCAGTGAGCATTTTATATTTTTATCTTTGAAAAAGTCTGTACTAAACGAGCAAAACGTTGTCGAGTATTTATGTCTTTCCACCTCCGTTTTTATCATATATAATATATATATATATATATATATATGCATTATATATGTGTGTGTGTATATATATATATATATGCATTACATATGTGTGTGTGTATATATATATATATATATATGCATTACATATGTGTGTATATATATATATATATGCATTACATATGTGTGTGTGTATATATATATATATATATATGCATTACATATGTTTGTATATATATATATATATATATATATATATATATATATATATATGCATTACATATGTGTGTGTATATATATATATATATATATATATATATACATGCATTACATATGTGTGTATATATATATATATATGCATTACATATGTGTGTGTATATATATATATATATATATATGCATAATATGTTTGTGTGCATATATATGTGCATATATATGCATAATATGTTTGTGTGCATATATATGTGTATATATATATGCATAATATATGTGTGTGTGCGCAATCAAGGCAACCCCATAATTAAAAAAAAACACTTAACAGAAATATCATCCTACCTACGAATAATAAAAACAACGCCATGTGTGTGTATATATATGCATAATATATGTGCATATATATGTATATATATATATATATATATATATATATGTATATATAGAATGTGTGTATGCATATGTGCGTGTATATATATATGCATAATATATATGTGTGTGTACATATATACATGATATATATATATATATATATATATATATATATATATATATATATATATATATATATTGAAGCTACAATAACCGGAGTATTTGATGTTTTATTTGACTGCCCCGTTACTTCTGACTCGCTCTGTATGTATAAACTATTTAGCATGAAATTTCAAAAAAAAAAAAAAAAAGTTTACATTTTTTTATCGTGCCAAAAAGAATTATTTGGATTGCAAGAATGTTTGAGAAATAAAATGTGAGTATTAAAATAATTTGTGTTTTCTGTCTTTAATCCCACCCTACACCAGGTTGAAGTGCAACTTGCCTGATGACAAGAAAAAAAATCTTTTAAATACTTAAAAGATAGGCATGACACTAATAAAGACGGAATGTTCGACCTCCCACTCTCCTCTATAACAAATAATAACAGTAAAAACTTGTAAAATAAACGTGATTCATCGTAACTTTTGCTATATTTTTTTTTTCTTTTTTTTTTTTTTTTTTTTTGCTTCCACACTATTGGGACGAAATTTCGGAAATCGTAATACTGAATTTCTTAACTGCACGGCTGTGGAACTCTCTGCCGCTTGCCTGTTCCCTCCCCCCCCGAATTGAACTTGGATGTCTTCAAGTCCAACACAAACAAATTCCTGATGAACTGCCCCCTTAAGTAATGACACCTTATCAAATCCCCAATACTAACTATTACGACGATACTATCCCAGTGATTACTGTACACACAATAACCCTTATCCCCGAGTGGCTCCTGTGCCTTGATAATTGGTGACCCCTATGTAAAAAAAAAATAAAAAATTTCTAGCAGTGTCAGAAACTGATTTTAAGAATGCGTGACAAAAAATTGAATAATTCGACCTCCTATTTTTATAAGCTTATAACTATTTGAAAAATGTAATTCCAACCCTAATTTTTTTTTTTCAATTAAAAGAGCAAAGACCAAAATTAAAAAAAATAAGATTTAATAGCAAATTATGCAATATGTTTTTTTAATCGGCTTTCTTTAAAAAGTATTTGAAGAAAATCAACGAAATTTTTCTTCCTTCGAGTATAAAAATCGATATAAATTCCAAAATCAATTACCTAAAAAAAAAAAAAAAAAAAAATTCGATGTGTAGTTCCATTCTTCCTTGTTATCCATATTTATATTTTAAATTCCATTTATTTTTTAAATAAAAGAATTTTTTAAACGCCTATTTGAAAAACGCGCTATCATGGAAGTATTTTTCGAAAAACCGGAAGTAATCTTTCTCCTTGTTTTTAACTAGGGATGAACAAAAGGGCATAAAAACCACACGTTCGAGTTAAGCGTGTAGCCTTGTACCTGGAGAAATATGTGTTCCCATAGTTTAAAAATTGTCAAATTTTACTCATAAGATTATTCCTTAAAAAAAAAAACACTCCAGGAATTTTTTTTCTTTCTCAAAGAAATGTTTTTTATCAAGTGAAAATTTTTTTTTTAAATATCTAAAAAAAGAAAATATTGAATGAAATAGAAAAAATTGTTGTTATCGTCCATTACTTACTGGACAATATAAGCAGAACATAGGCTTCCAATTAAAAATCAATGTGGTTAAAAAAAAAAAAGGTTTTACACTTTGGACTTTACAGGTAAATTTTCAAAAAACACTTCTTTTTTTTGTTTTAATTTACAATATATTTATTTATTTTTTATCTTCAATTTGTGATATATAAAACTTTGGTACATTAATTAATTATTAAAATTTAAATAGACATTTCAAAATGGGGTGGGGTAAAAAACCCTTTATTTAAAATTTTATATTCGGTTTATTGGAAAGAGTATAAAATTTCACATTGACCCAGAAAATATCGTAAAAATTGATTCAATGGAAAAATTTTGATAGATTTTTAAATTTAAAAAATTGAAAACTATTTAACTAGTAAAATTCAATTGATTTAATTACGTAAAAAAATGGCTGCATGGAAGCGTGCCGGCACTTTGTAAACAGTGTTTTTTTTTTTTTTTTAAATAAAAAATAATATTTCTATTATTTTTTTATACAACTTTAATAGTTTATTTTGGAAGTATAACCCATAAAGAAAATAAGCAACCCACTTTTAAAAGAGAAATTACGAGTTTTTTATATTTTATTCGCAGTTTCGTGTTAGGGGTGTCAAAAATTCCCCCCAAATCCTGATACATTAGGTGTATCAGAATAAACTATTAAAGTTGTTTTAAAAGTAATAGAAATATTTTTTTTAAACAGTAATGAAATTCATTGAATTTTACGAGCTAAGTATTTTTCAATTTTTAAACTTTAAAAATCTATCAAAATTTTTCTATTGATTCAATTTTTACGATATTTTCAGAGCCAGTGTGAAATTTTATGCTCTTTCCAATAAACTGAATATAACATTTTAGACAAACGTTTTTTTTTTAATTCACGCCCCCCCCATTTTCAAGTGTCTGTTAAAAAGTAAATAATTAATTTATTCACCAAAGTTTTATATATCACAAATTGAAGATAAAAGATCAATAAATAATATATTCAAATTTAAAACAAAAAAAAGTGTTTTTTTTTTAGAAATTTACCTGTAAAGTCCGAAGTTTAAAACCTTTAAAAAAAAAACACATTGTTTGTTTTTGTTTTGTTTTTTAATGAAATCTTGGTCCTTGCTCCTTTAATTGAAAAAAGAATTAGGGCTTGAATTACATTTTTCGAGTAGTTATAAGCTTGGAAAGACGGGGTGGAATTATTCAATAGTTTTCACGAAATTTCTGACACCCCTACAGAATTTCATATGAAAAACAATGGTATCTACACATTCCTCGCATTTTTAAAATACTATTAGAAACTCACCAAATATATGTTACTGTGACATATGCTGACAGTTTCTAATAGTATTTGGTATAATTTTTTAGTTTCAACTCATTTTACCAAACTTAACGTATTCAACAGAGACCTCGCCGCCATTTGTCTTTTTCAAATATATCAATAAACACTGAATGATTTTGGAACCGAATAAACATGTTACATTAAATAAAAATACTAAAAACATATCTAGTTAGGTAGAAAAGTAACTTATCTTTGCCTTTGATAACGTTTATTTGTTATATATTTGTTTTTTGTTTTTTTATTTTTTTGACAAGTTTTTCGAATTTATGTGTACAGTAATACAAAACCATTTTATCATTTTGCGATTTCCAAGTCAAATTTTGCCGGTTTTATTCAGCGTAAAATAAATAATGTTTATATGCGATTTAAACCCTGATCCTTCTTCTTGAATGTAGAGTAAAAATTACGATGAATTGATTCTTTTTTATTAGTTTTTACTTGTATCTTTTGTTATGGATGACGAATATTAGTGTCATACCTACTTAGAGACAATCTCTGCAAGATGAAGCTGTAGCGAAATACAGGTAACGGTCTTCTAAACGGGATAACGTCTATCTTTAGCTTTCACGCGGGAAGTTTCAAGCAAAAATTGAATGTGCGCCAAAACAAACACGGCGACCAGTGAAAACAATATGGAATACAGACCCGAATACCCCTAAAAGTTAACTTTTTAAAGGTAAGTGTTTAGTTGGTACTCTAGCACAAATTGACCATTAATCAGTGGCGGCTCGTGCCTGAAATTAGTGGGGGTGCTGCTTCAAAAATTTTACGTATTTTTTTAATATCGTGTAAAGGAATATATAAATAAATATTTAATCAAATAATAAACAAACATTCAAATAAATATTCAATTATATAACAAAGACAAATAATCAATCAGAAATGGATAATACGCAAAACTTTTTTATTAAAAAGATTTTTTTTTAATTATGTACACTTTACAGAATAAAAATAATATATATATTTATTCCTTTTAAACTTTTCAGATTAAATAAAAGTTTGCGTTTTTTTTGTTTGTTTTTTTTGCAAACAAACGAAAAACATTTTAAAAAATAACTTATTTTTTATAAAAACAAAAAAGAAAAACTTTGAAATTTTCCTGCCTCCCTACGAGGGTTAATTTACGAGTTTAATATTTGAAAATAGCGTTTTATTTAATAGTTTTATTTACAAAATTTATTTTTAAATATGTATTTATAACAAAACGTATTTGTAAATAAAATGCAAAATAAAAAAGTTTACATTTTTATATAGTGAGCAAACAAACAAAAATATTTAAAAATACAAAATTTTATTTACAAATCTTTTAACAACTTGCATTTTGTATAAAAAGAACAAACTTGGCTATTTACTGACCTTCCCATGCCGGTAAAGATCAACATAAAGTGGAGATGTATTATAAGAAAATAGGATGTCATATATAAGCATTATAAAACATCGAATTTTAATGTAGCTTTCTTCCCCAAAAAACAAAAAAATTAAAATTGTCTCAGTCCAGAAGGATTTCTAATTACTTTTTTAATGCGTATTATCTGACCCATCTACTAACAAATTCAATGTAAAGTTTCAAAATGCATAATTATAAAAAACTGTGTTTTTTTGGGGTTTTTTTACTTACAAACACATTTTAATTAAAAAAGCCTTGTGCAAAAAAAAACAAACATTTTTCAAAGTGTAAAACTTCTAACATTGTCCTTGTTGGAGGCAAATAAATGCTAATTTTTTTATATCTAAAACATACACGTTAAAAAGATTTCTAACTAAAATGTATTTTCGACATAAACTGTTTCTTCGCCTTTTTGCTTCTAGGAAAAAATGTAAACAGTTTTTTTTATAAAGTTTAGTTGTTGCAAAATAAATAGCATTTAAAACTACTTTAAAGAAACAAACAAAAAGGCAGGTAGATGGAAAAGTAACTTTATTTTTATGGTAAGATTTATTTATTGTATATTTGGTTTTTACTCTTGGCCGCGTATTAGCTTCACTGCTAAATTCCCGAATACTTTTAATAAATAAAAATAAACAGTTTCTGCATATTATATATTTCCGTCTGCTACCGACTTAAATCGCAACGCTAAAAGTGTGCGTATTTAAAAAAAAATAGCACAATATTTTATGTACAAGAACACGTTATGTGCAGATTTTAATAATAATTTTTAAAAATATAAGTAAACCTCCTTTTTTTTTTTTCAATAACAATGTTATCATATCTATACAGGCGCACACTCTCAGCAAACAACGAATTTCACGACACGGAACTGCGCCAATCGACAGTTCTTCAAGAGGCTTTCATCAGCTGCCTAAAGCGTCTAATCTGCGTATGCGTACAAGAGAATTTCATTAAGAAAGTGTAACTGTGAATTTCACAGCTCCAAGCAAGTTTTATTTTTGTTATTATATGCATTTGGAGATACCGACATTAAAGTTAATGATTTTATAATGTACACATAGAAAATAATAATAATAATAATAATAAACAAACGTATTATTTTTAATTTTATCATTAATATTGTGTAGAAATAACTTGGAGGTGCTGCAGTCCCACAGCCCCATGCACGAGCCGCCACTGCCATTAATTATTGCTTTTAGATTGATATATGTAATTTCTTTTTTGTAAAACTTATGTGTGTGTGTTATAACAAGATAATTATAAAATAACAAAATAATTATAAAATAACAAGATAATTATGAAAAAAGATAATTATAAAATAACAAAATAATTATAAAATAACAAGATAATTATGAAACAAGATAATTATAAAATAACAAGATAATTATGAAACAAGATAATTATAAAATAACAAAATAATTATAAAATAGCAAGATAATTATAAAATAACAAGATAATTATGAAATAAGATAATTATAAAATAACAAAATAATTATAAAATAACAAGATAATTATGAAACAAGATAATTATAAAATAACAAAATAATTATAAAATAACAAGATAATTATGAAACAATATAATTATAAAATAACAAAATAATTATAAAATAACAAGATAATTATAAAATAACAAGATAATTATGAAATAAGATAATTATAAAATAACAAAATAATTATAAAATAACAACATAATTATAAAATAACAAGATAATTAGAGAAATAAGATAATTATAAAATAACAAAATAATTATAAAATAAGATAATTATAAAATAACAAGATAATTATAAAACAAGATAATTATGAAATAACAAGATGATTATGAAATAACAAGATGATTATGAAATAACAAGATAATTATAAAATAACAAAATAGGGATGAACAATTTAAAACAGGTTATAAAGTAATTATAACAAAATTAGCCATATTGTGCTAAAAACATTGTTGTAACATAATTATAAAATAGCCAAAAATAGTGATAAAATTTATAATACTGACATCAGATAATTATAAAATAATCTTGACCTTTATTATTCCTGATACTCATAAATGACCTCCCTGATAAAATTGTCTCCGAGATGGGTACATTTGATGACGACACCACTCTCTATAAAAGACACAACGGGAAAATGAATGGACACATATTCAAGGAAATGGCGGAAACTCTAGAGGAAGACTTCTAATCTGTAGTGAAATGGGGTCAAAAATGGATGGTAACATTCAATGTCACCAAGACTAAGTTTCTTTCCTTTAATAACTAGCCTGGGTGCCTGGCGTTGCCCGGGTGTTTTTAGGTGTGTGTGTGTTAAGCAAAAAAAAAAAAAATTGTAGTAGGCAGGCAGGCTTGAACTCATACCGGGAAGGATGAAAAGAACATGAAAAAAACAAAAAAAAACGTGACGTCTTTTCCGTTGCGCCCATCGCCAAACCGAAAGTGACGTAGGTTTTTAAATTAAGGCTGGACAATCGAAAGGAGGCGATGACTTTCGAAAATATTGGCGAAAAAAGCAATCCTTTCCTGTAGAAAAGTGCCCAGTTGAGGGTGAAGAAATTAATGTTTTAGCCAATTTTTCGATATTTGTCGTCCGAAGGATGGAGCTTCAAAATTATACCAATTTCATGAAAATCCGTCGCTTCTGTCGAGAGGTTTTGCGAGACATACATACATACATACATACATACATTTAAACAGACAGGTGAGATGTATATTATAGATTACAAGAAACCTCAACCACCAATAGCTAAAGATACATTACTTGAAAGTACTTTGTTCAAACTTCTCGGCTAAATGTTCACAGGAAACATGAGTTGGAACAAAAATATATAAAGGGCATTGTCAGGGCTGCTGCAAAGAAGGCGGGCTCTCTCTACCGTGCTAGAAAGTTACTTACGTCTGAAAGTATCCTGTACCTCTACAAGACCACCATTCGCCCATGTATGGAGTATTGTTGTCACATATGAGCCAGTGCATCTGTTACTAGACTCGCACTCCTAATCTAATGGTTATCGTACTTGACTCACTGTCTTTATGCTTTAATTCGGATCTCGGCTCGGATATTTTTTATTTACAAAAAAAGTCAAGTGTTTAGAAAAAAACATAATACTCACATGAACTCAGTTTCTGTATGAATTTAGTCAAGATCACAGTGTAGTATCTGTTCTGATGTTTCACTTAAGCAATTAGGCCTTGGTCAATGTAAGGGAAACCCTTAATACTGAGATAATTACCATTTATTTGAACACTGCCAGTGCGTCCCTTTGGGGGAGTTGGTTTTACTCCCTCACATTAAAAAACGACCTTGTGTCTAATTTTCTTTCGTGGGGAAGCAAAACATCCGAAAGTATCCTGTACCTCTATAAGGCCACCACTCACCCATGTATGGAGTATTGTTGTCATATTTGGGCTGGTGCATCGACTACTAGTCTCTCACTCCTGGACAGGGTTTAAAAGAGAGTCGCCAACCTAATAGGTTCCGAACTGTCAGCTAGGCTTCAACCTTTGTCCCATTGACGAACTGTTGCACTCCTCTGCCTGTTTTACAAGTATTTTAATGGTAGGTGCTCCGACAAACTATAAGCCCTTGTGCTCCCTCAACGTAAATAATTCCGACAAACCTGACAAGCAGCAAAATCTCACCCCTTCACTGTAGAGATCCTTAAATGTAAGAAAACTTTCTACTCTAATAGTTTCCTTCTCAGAACTGCTAGACTTTGGAACTCCCTTCCCGGTTCCTGCTTCCCTGACTATACTGACATGCAGAAGTTCAAGTGTAATGTGAACAGACATCTTGCTGCTCAACTCCCTACATAGTATCTCTGCAATTATGTTCCAGATAGTAGCCGCTTACATCAAAGTGGCACTATGCCTTGTTTGGGGTTAAAATGCAATAATTGAATAAAAAAAAATATGAATAAGATAAGATAATTATAAAGACTTTATAAAATAACCATAAAATAAAATTGTTTTTTAAAGATGATTTATTTTAAAAAACTTTAAGGGTCGTCTTATACGCCGAAATATACGGTATACAAATTACAAGAAAAATATAAGGTCCTCATGTTAAGAACGGCTTTCGGAATAAACGCCCCCAACCTCCTCATGTTAAGAACGGCTTTCGAGGTTGGGGAGGTGTTTATGCCGAAAGCCGTTTTTAACATGGGGAGGTTGGGGGCGTTTATAATATGCTGGGGCGCGTCGTAAAAATTTACCGTAATTAATATCTAGTTTAATTTTTTTTGTTATTTATTTCTTACTTCGACCATAATTTAAAATACTGGTTTCTCCCTCTAATTTTAATGACAGGAGCCCGAAAAAAAAATGGCGTCTCTATTTTCGGCGATAAACTGTAAAAGTACCAAGTTTTTCTTCATTCTCGTTTATTTATTGCCACGAGTGCCAATCTAAAAAAAAAAAAAAAAAAAAAAGAAAGAAAGAAAAGAAAAAGGCACTTGTACAGTTTAATCTCAAGACATAAAAAAATGAAAATATCGAAAAAGGTTATCTCTGAAAAAATAATTTCACTTAATTTTTTTTTTTTTTTTTTTTTTTTTTTTTACAGCGGAAAACACGTTTTTATGACAGCACGTTGAAGATAGAAATCTTTGAATTTTTTGAACACGCCAGGGGGAGATAACTCCAGTTAAAGCGCCAACACTACCTCCCCATCTTTAATACTAGCTTTTCTTCCTAAAAATCGAACATTTTCCTCGGTATCATAATAAATTGTTTTTTCACTGAAAAAAAAAAAAAAAAAAAAAAAAAAACTGATGAAATTAAGTGAATTCTTTTTTTTCTTTTCTGAATAACTTCATTCCATAACGGACGTACAATTGGGTTTGTATTACTGTACACATAGATTCGAAAAAGTTGTCAAAAAACAAATATATAACAAATAAATGTTATCAAAGGCAAGATAAGTTACTTTTCTGCCAAACTGAATATATTTTTTGTGTTTTTATTCAATGTAACATATTTATTCAGCTCGAAAAACATAGTGTTTACCGATATGTATTGGAAAATTCAAGATGGCGTCTCACACCCTCTTTAACACGGTAAGTTTGGGAAAAGGTGTTATAAATAAAAAACTATACAAAATACTATTAAAACCCCGCCGAATATATGTCAACCTATGTTACGGTAACATATATTGAGCGAGTTTTTAACAGTATTTTATCCGGTTTGTTATTTATAACACCTTTTCCCAAACTTACCGTGTTAAAGAGAGAATCAGACGCCATCTTGAATGTTCGAATACATCGGTAAACACTGTATGTTTTTCGAGCTGAATAAACATGTTACATTGAATAAAAACACAAAAAATATATCCAGTTTGGCAGAAAAGTAACTTATCTTGCCTTTGATAACATTTATTTGTTATATATTTGTTTTTTGACAACTTTTTTGAATCTATGTGTACAGTAATACAAACCCCGTACAATTTAAACTTTTTTTAATTTTTTAATGTCTTCATTAAACTTTAAAAGTACTGAAAACTGAAAGAAAAAAAAAAAAGCACCGCAAATAACAAAATGCTACCACTTTTTCTGACTCACTTTTTTATTCTGTTATTGGCATTTCTCGCTTTTTTCTAGAATCTGATAACCACAGTATTTAGCCCCAACGAAAAATGCCGAAACTTAGAAGTGAAAATAGCACCATGTAACCGATGGGATTCGAACTTCGCACGCCTAGGCCATCAGTTCCAGTTCACATTATTATCCTCTTCAACACTAAAATTTCGAAATAATTATTTTAAATTTTGAGCTGATATTGATCGCAGGGGGAGACAACTTTGTGGATTGCGTCCCTTTGTTAAATAGCATAGCCAGCAAAGCACGGCCTCCGCAAAGCATGCCTGTTCGCTGCAAATTGATGTCATATATGTACCTATTTACAATGCCTCCCCACGGGACAGAGTTGGACACCAGGGTCGTTTTTTAACGTGGGGAAAAGGTACAAAAATAAAAAAAATTGTCTCAGTCGTGAAGGACTGCTCAGTGCTCCTCCTCCTCCACCGAAAGAGAACAAGAAATTGAAGTGCACTCAGAAATTTCGTAAAAATAGTGAATAATTCCACCCCATCTTTCCAAGCTTATAACTCCTCGAAAAATGTAATTCAAGCCCTAATTTTTTTTTTTCAATTAAAGGAGCAAGGACCAAGGTTTCATAAAAAAAAAAAAAAAAAAAAAAAAAAAACAATGTGTTTTTTAAAAAAAAAAAAAAGGTTTTAAACTTCGGACTTTACAGGTAAATTTCTAAAAAAGCGATTTTTTTTTTGTTTTAAATTTGAATATATTATTTATTGACCTTTTCTCTTCAATTTGTGATATATAAAACTCCCCGACATAAATTAATTATTTACTTTTTAATAGACATTTCAAAATGAGAGGCGTGAATTATTCGACCCCCTGTCTTTCCAAGCTTATAACTCCTCGAAAAATGTAATTCAAGCCCTAATTTTTTTTTTCAATTAAAGGAGCAAGGACCAAGGTTTCATTAAAAAAAAAGACAAAAAAAATACAATGTGTTCTTATAAAATAAGGTTTTAAACTTCGGACTTTACAGGTAAATTTCTAAAAAAGGGATTTTTTTTTTGTTTTAAATTTGAATATATTATTTATTGACCTTTTCTCTTCAATTTGTGATATATAAAACTCCCCGACATAAATTAATTATTTACTTTTTAAGAGAAAGTTGAAAATGGGTGACACTTGGGGGGGGGGCGTGAATTAAAAAAAAAACGTTTGTCTAAAATATTATATTCGGTTTATTGGAAAGAACATAAAATTTCACATTGACCCTGAAAATATCGTAAAAATAGAATCAATAGAAATATTTTGATAGATTTTTAAAGTTTAAAAATTGAAAAATATTGAGTTCGGAAAATTCATTACTGTTTTAAAAAAAAAAAAAATATTTCTATTACTTTTAAAACAACTGTAATATTTTATTTTGGAAGTATAATCCATAAAGAAAATAAATAACCCACTTTTAACAGAGAAATTACGAGATTTTTATATTTTATTCGCAGTTTCGTGTTAGGGGTGTCAAAAATTCCTACAAAAATTCTGATACTGAGCACTGCAGCAATCATCTGGAGAAAGATACTACACTCTGATCTTGGCCTTGATATCATATATGTAGTATGCAAGCAAAATCTGTCGAATAGACAGTCGATAATGAATGACAGCTTTTATTTAAAAAAAAAAAAAAGAGCATAAGAAAACTTTTTTAAAATGCATTTGAAAAAGAGAAAAACAAGAAACCCGATTTATACTGAAACTGGACTTTATTTAATACTAGCAGGATGACCCGACGTTGTCCGGGATTGAATGATGATCAACGAATATTTCACACTCCCATATTTTATTATCATCGAAATCGGTGAAATCGACCATTTTTCAATCAGATCGATTGATTGCCTTCTCTAGTTGGGGACCCAATCACGGAGCACCAGGAGAAAGCTTCACATACCTCCCTGCAGTAACTTAGTTCACAATACAAAACCTAAGTGATGCCCTCTTTTCTTCCTTGCAACTTCTTTCCCACAGAAGAGACGCTGCAGACCTGTCTCTGCTATATCGTTATTTTCATGGCGAGTTCTCATCTAAGCTCCAGCCTATGGTCCCCTCTTGACAAACTTTCACAAAAAGCACTCGTCTTGCTATCACTGCTATTAACAGTTTCCCTCACTCTCTACCTGTACCTAAACCTAAACGCAAATTCCACGAACAAAGCTTCTTTCCAAAAACTGTCCGCCTATGGAACACTGTTCCACTGGCATGCTTCCCGGCCGACTGTAATATGGTAGCCTTCAAGTTCAATGTGAACAAGTTCTTGTTGAACCATCCCCTTGAATAATCAAATCCTACGTAACTTACATGATTAACAATTATTACACAACCACTTTACATTCATTAACCTTTATCCTCAAGTGGTTTTCGGCCTTAATAAGTTTTGGATCCCTTATAAAAAAAATCATTATTAAATGTTTCTTTTTTTTTTTTTTATTCTTATTTTCTTTATTTTTGCTACTCTTTTCTTTCTTCATCTTCATCTTCATCTTCATCCCTGGTGCTACCAGATCAGGCTGTCTGAAGATTTTTTTTGTTTTTTTTTACATAGAGGTCACCACTTATTAAGGCCTGGAAGTCACTCGGGGATAAGTGTTATTGCATGTACAGTAATCAATGGGATTCCCTCTCACATTACAAAACTCATTCATGTTCTGCAGGGCAGGGAACAAAACCGATAAAATCCACTATTAAAATCAACGCTCTGATCCCTATCTGGCATCAATTGAAATGGACGGCTCTCGTCTTGGGAAGTGCTCGTCTGAACTCCAATCTCTGGTACTCCCACGCCAATCTTTCACGAAGAACACCCGTCTAGCTGAAACCACTAATCGTTAGTATTGGATATTTGATAAAGTGTCTTACTTAAGGGGGCGGTTCATCAGGAATTTTTAATCTCTTCGGTGTCTTGTTTCTCCTCTCGTATCTCCCTTTTGTTTCTTTGCTTTCCTCTCCTATCCACCTAATTCTTTTTATCCTCCTCCTCTTTTCTCTTTATCCTCCTCCCCCTACTCTTTATCCGCCTTACTCTCCGGTGCTACCAGACCAGCTGTCTGAAGACATTGTCTTCCTGAGATGAAATGTACCTAAAATGAAACGATTTTCCTGAGAATTGAATCTCGGTTGATTTGCTGAGAATTACCTCCCTTGGCCGGTGCAACGTAAAATATTTCCCTGTAAAAATTCTTTTTTTATCTCTGAGAAAGAAAGACTATTTTTAAGATAGAATTTTTTCGATTTTCGATACTTATCGGATTAATTTCTGTAAAAGAACATGTCTAAGAAAACTGCCAGACATGCACATTACCTTTGTGTGAAATTTGCAAAAGATCGGCTCAGCCGTTTCGTAATCTATAGGGAAGGAACTTAAACACACACACACAAAGTGACGCTTATATAATAGAAGAGATATGCACAGGTTGTCATATATAATATTTTTGACACCCCTAACACGAAACTGCAAATAAAATATAAAAAAACTCGTAATTTCTCTTTTAAAGGTGGGTTGTTTATTTTCTTTATGGATTATACTTCCAAAATAAACTAATAAAGTTGTATAAAAAGTAATAGAAATATTTAAAAAAAAAAAAAAAAAAATGAAATTAATTGAATGTTACGAGTTCAGTATTTTTCAATTTTTAAACTTTAAAAATCTATCAATATTTTTCTATTGATTCTATTTTTACGATATTTTCAGGGTCAATGTGAAATTTTATGCTCTTTCCAATAAACCGAATATAATATTTTAGACAAACGTTTTTTTTTTTAATTCATGCCCCCCCCCATTTCAAGTGTCTATTAAAAAGTAAATAATTAATTTACTCAAAGTTTTATATATCACAAATTGAAGAGAAAAGGTCAATACATAATATATTCAAATTAAAAAAAAAAGTAGTGTTTTTTTAGAAATTTACATGTAAAGTTCGAAGTTTAAAACCTTTTTTTTTTAAAACCACGTTATTTGTTTTTTCTTTTTTTTTTTAATGAAACCTTGGTCCTTGCTCCTTTAATTGAAAAAAATTAGGGCTTGAATTACATTTTTCGAATAGTTATAAGCAGGGGGTCGAATAATTCACGCCTCCCATTTTGAAATATCTATTAAAAAGTAAATAATTAATTTACTTACCAAAGTGTTATGTATCACAAATTGAAGAGAAAAGGTCAATAAATAATATATTCAAATTTAAAACAAAAAAAGTAGTGTTTTTTAGAAATTTATCTGTGAAGTCCGACGTTTTAAACCTTTAAAAAAAAAAAAAAACACGTTGTTTGTTTTTTTTTTTTTTGTTGTTGTCGTTGTTGTTGTTTTTTTATGAAACCCTGGTCCTTGCCCCTTTAATTGAAAAAAAAAAAAAAAAGGGCTTGAATTACATTTTTCGAGGAGTTATAAGCTTGGAAAGACGGGGTGGAATTATTCACTATTTTTCACGAAATTTCTGACACAAATAAATAGGTTATCTGTCACATTTCGCCTGGTGCAACTCCCTACGTACTATACCTGCAACTTTAGTCCCTTATAGTACCCCCCCCCCTACATCAAAGTGACACTACTGTGCCTTGTTTGGGGTGAAAATGTAATTAAAAAAAAAAATAAATAAAACTGGACCGCGCCGAACCATATTTTACTTCAACAGATAACATATAACAGATTCCCGTTGAGTACCAAAGGTCACGGGTGGATGGGAGTGACGAAATGTTCTTTCTTTCGACGACGACGATTATTATTATTATTATTATTATTATTATTATTATTATTATTATTATTATTATTATTATTATTATTATTATTATTATTATTATTATTATTATTATTATTATTATTATTATTATTATTATTATTATTATTATTATTATTATTATTATTATTATTATTATTATTATTATTATTATTATTATTATTATTATTATTATTATTATTATTATTATTATTATTATTATTATTATTATTATTATTATTATTATTATTATTATTATTATTATTATTATTATTATTATTATTATTATTATTATTATTATTATTATTATTATTATTATTATTATTATTATTATTATTATTATTATTATTATTATTATTATTATTATTATTATTATTATTATTATTATTATTATTATTATTATTATTATTATTATTATTATTATTATTATTATTATTATTATAATAATAATAATAATAATAATAATAATAATAATAATATTTTATTTTATTTTATTTTATTTTATTTTATTTTATTTTTATTTATTTATTTTTATTTTTATCCCAACTCGATCATCGGCCATCTTGTATTCAACCCGAAGTTTTAATGGAGTTGATTGGGTGCAAGAAAAACAGTAAATGTTTTTCTTGCGTTTTGTAAACTGACAACCAGGCGAATTTAGGTAGCCGTACCTCATTTGTTTACCCTTCCTGGCCATCAGAGGGCAATTGAGTAGAATCCCCCACCCCCTCCCCAGCACTAACTTTTTAAGCGAATCTTTATATTGTAAGTTTTGATTTTAGAGTAGGTACATAAAAAACAACATCGCACAAAATTTTTATTTAAACTGACTCTTTTCACATTTTTTTTCTAATCATATCTCTCCAAACCACAAACTAGAATGGTCGACGTTGCGTTAAAACAAACATTTATCATAATTTTTACCGAAAATTGGTGGGAAGTGAATTTTCCTTTGATGTGAACACCTTGAAGATTTGCGAATACAGGGGACATACTTATTTTCCTTTTCGCCACTTTGAGGCCGTTTTTTGGGTGCTTGTTAAGATAGTCGACAGATCGATTTTTTTTAATATGTGACTTTAAGCAAAAAAAAAACTACTTGTCATGTCGAAAATAGTAATATATCCAAAAATTAAGAAAATTCATCAAGTAGAACAACTGGTTTTAATTTTTTTAACAAGTCTATCGCTATGGTCTAAAACAGTACGCCAGCTACTAAAGTGGCGGAAAGGAAAATAAGTATGTCCCCTGTATTCGCAAATCTTCAAGGTGTTCACAGCTTCTGGGCTTGACAATTACTCCTGATCTTAAATGGAACACGTACATCAAATCTGTTGCCAAGGCCGCTGGAAAAATGGTGGGATCTTTCTATCGATCCAGTAGATATCTCACTGCTGATGGTGCAATTCTCTATCTATATAAGAGCCAGGTACGTCCAAGGATGGAATATTGTGGCCACATCTGGGCAGGAGCTGCTAGAAAGGACTTGTCCTGCCTTGATAGAGTTCAAAATAGACTTCGTAGCCTCGTAGGAGATGTCCTTTTTTCTTCCCTGTAACCTCTATCTCACAGAAGAGATGTTGCGAGCTTGTCTCTGATGTATCGTTATTTTCATGGAAAGTGTTCGACTGAGCTTCAGTCTATGGTCCCCCCTCGCCAAACTTTCACAAGAAACACTTGTCTAGCTGAAAACACTATCAATAATTCCCCACACTCTTTATCTGTGCCTAAACCTAAACGTAGATTTCATGAACAAAACTTCTTTCTTAGAACTGCACGCCTGTAGAACTGTCTTCCGTTTTCCTGCTTTCCAGCTGACTACAATATGGTTGTGTTCAAGTCTAACGTAAATAAGTTCTTAATGAGCCGTTCCATATAAGTTAACAAATTTACCGAATTTTCATTACAAATGATTATTATATTTTCCAATTTCTACTGTACACTCTTTAACCCTTATCCTTGAGTGTCCTCTTGGCCTTGATAATGTGATGCCTGTGTCGACCATTCTAGTTTGTGTTTTTAGGGGTTATCGAGACCACTGAAAACGAATCTGGCATTTAAATCCACCGCAAATTTACCGTTTGTATGGTATTAACCCCTGAACCCAGAGACTATTTTGCGCCACTCCGCTGCTTTTGTGAACGCTTTTCTTACATGATGCGTTCGCGTAGTGAAGTGACTTGTCACATCGTGGAGGAATCTTTAGCGAACATTTGAAATAAGAAAGTTTTAAAAAAACAAAAAAAAACAATGTGGTTCATTTTTTGTGTTGTTACATAGTTTTAATGCGGATTAGTATTACTGTACACATAGATTCGAAAAAGTTGTCAAAAAACAAATATCTAACAAATAAATGTTATCAAAGGCAAGATAAGTTACTTTTCTACTTAACTGGATATTTTTTAGTGTTTTTATTTACTGTAACATGTTTATTCAGCTCGAAAAACAGTGTTTACCGATGTATTAGAAAGTTAAAAATGGCGGCCGACTCTCTCTTTGACACGATAAGTTTGAGAAAAGGAGTTAGAAATAAAAATATACAAAATACCGTTAAAAACCCACCAGATATATGTCAACCTATGTCACGGTAACATATATTGAGCGAGTTTCTAACAGTATTTTGTCGTTTTTTTTTTTTTTAATTTTTAATCCTTTTCCCAAACTTATCGTGTTTAAGAGAGAGTCGGGCGCCATTTTAAATTTTCCAATACGTCGATAAACACTATGTTTTTCGAGCTGAATAAACATGTTACATTGAATAAAAACACTAAAAAATTATCCAGTTAGGTAGAAAAGTAACTTATCTTGCCTTTGATAACAATTATTTGTTATATATTTATTTTTTGACAACTTTTTCAAATCTATGTGTACAGTAAAACAAACCCTTTAATGCTTTTTAATTGATCTACAAGATTAAGTTTTCATGCGCGGTTTACAAAGACATTTAATGTTTTTTGTTCTTTTTTTTTTTTTTTTTTTTTGGAGGTGGGTATTCAATTATATAACTTATATAGGTTTTTACAGGTGCTTCCTGCAGTTTAATTGACCGTTTTTCCCATAAGAATTTGTACATTTTTTAACAGGTGCTTCTGCAGTTTAATTAACCGTTTTTCCGTAAGTAATGCGCCGATATTAACTGAGCAGAAGAACCGTTTAATATTTTACACAAATTCTGTTTTATAATGTAAACAGAATTTGTGTGAAAATGCTACACTTCACCTTTTCTGTCCTCTATTTGGGGAGGAGAAAGTCTCCATTACTGAGACAATTTTTTATTTTTGTTTCTATCCAGAGGGCCCCTTTTGGAGAGTTGGTTTTCCACTACATTAAAAACCGACCTTGTGTCTAACTCTGCCCTCGTCGGGAAGTTAAGTAAACAACAACAACAACAAAAAAAAAAAAAAAGAAAACAAATAAAAACAAACAACCAAATGAACACATATCTAAAGAAATGGCAGAAATACTAGAGGAAGATTTCCAATCTGTAGTGGAATGGGAACAAAAATGGATGCTCACATTCAATGCTGCCAAGACTAAGCTTGTTTCCTTCAATAATTGCAAGAAACCTCCACTACCACTAATAGTAATGGCCAAGCACACATTACCCGAAAGTACTTCCTTTAAAACTCCTTGGCCTAACATTCACAGGAAACATAAACTGGAATAGATACATTGAGAGCATTGCCAAGGCTGCTGTGAAAAAGGTGAGCTCTCTCTACCATGCTAGAAAACTACTTCTGCCCAAAAGTATCCTGTACCTATAAGGCCACCATTCGCCCATGTATGGAGTATTGCTGTCCCATTTCGGATGGTACATCTGCTACTTGTCTCTCACACCTTGACAGGGTTCAAAAGTCGCGAACCTGATAGGTCCTGAACTGTCATCTAAACTTCAGCCTATATCCCATCGACGAAATGTTGCATCCCTCTGCCTGTTCTACAAGTACATTAATGATGAATGCTCTGACGAACTACAAGCACTTATACCCCCTCGACGTGAATAACCCCGACAAACCTGACAAGCAGCTAAATCCCACCCCTTCACAGTAGAGATCCCTAGATGTCAGAAAGCCTTCTACTCTAATAGTTTCTTCCCCAGAACTGCTAGACTTTAGAATTTCCTTCCGGGATTCTGCTTTCTCAACTGTACTGACATGCAGAAGTTCAAGTATAATGTGAACAGATATCTTGCTACTCATCTCCCTTCATAATACCCCCTGCAACTTGAAACACTCGTCTAGCTATACACACTATCAATAATTCCCCCCACTCTTTATCTGTGCCTAAACCTGAACGTAGATTCCATGAACAAAGCTTCTTTCTTAGAACTGCACGCCTGTGGAATTGTCTTCCGTTTTCCTGCTTTCCGGCTGACTACAATATGGTTGTGTTCAAGACTAACGTAAATAAGTTCTTGATGAGCCATTCTATATAAGTTATCAAATTTACCAAATTTTCATTACTAATGATTACTATATTGTCCAATGTCTACTGTACACTCTTTAACCCTTATCCTTGAGTGGCCCCTTAGCCTTGATAAGTGGCGATGCCTATGTAAAAAAAAAAAAAAAAAAAACGTCCCCAACAGAAGCCCTGGTACTTCAAAGTGGCACTTGTGCATCGTTTGGGGTGAAAATGAAAATTGAATAAAAAAAATTTTTTAAATTAAAAAATTTTTATTATTCACATTGAAATGTTTTCATTTAGGTTTATGTATTAATCAGAAGGTGCTTTTTCTGGGCATACACCGGTAAGATCTCCGCTATATAGAAAGCAGAAGCTAAAACAGAAACAGGTTTATTTAACACTAGTGGATCGGGGTGTTCACCTGGGCCTACGCGATCATAAAATACGCTTAATATTTTTAATTCATGCAGATTTCGTTTTTATTACTTCCTATTTACTTGCCTCCCCACGAGGGCAGAGTTAGACACAAGGTCGGTTTTTAATGTGAGGGAAAATCCAGCTTCCTCAAAAGGGGCACTGTGGATAGGAACAAAAATAAAAAAAATTGTCTCGGTTAGAAAGGATTTCTCCTCCATTGATTGAGGGCAGACAAGGTAAAGTGCAATACCAGAACAGATACTACACTTTGTGATTTTTATCATTTATTTTCTGCAAATGTAAAAATTACAAATGTTAAACAAAAAATAAAAAATTAGGCACAAGGCCAACTAAAAAAAATGGGGAAGAGGGGGTCTGTAGTCATTCTTGTAAATGTACCTTTTTATGGCGTTTCTGCGTGCATATCAAGAGGAGATGGACAGTTTAAGAGAAACCCTCCACCGACACAACTATCCAGAGAGAATGACATCAGCTCCAAGAAATCTGGACCAGACACAAAAGGACATCACTCAGAAACTCGCCACAGCTTGTATACCATATACGAAGGGCTTGTCTGAAAAACTTCAACGAATATGTAATCCATATGACATTAGGACAGTGTTCAGGAGTGATTCAACTTTCCGGAAACAGTTTGTGAGAGTCGAGCCTCCTACAGAAAAAAAAAAAACATTACTAAGAACTGCGTATATAAAATCCCATGTAAATGTGGAAAACTATCCAAAGGTGAAACGTGTCGTCCATTGAAAGTACGGTTAGAAGAACATCAGAAAGCCGGAGTACGCAGAGAGACCTTTGATAGAGTGTGGAATAAGGTTTATTTCATAAGATCTTTTTTTTTTTTTTTTTTTACATGGAGTTCACCACTTATCAAGGCCCAATGGCCACTCGGGGATAAGGGTTATTGTGTGTACAGTAATCAAAGGGATAGTGTAGCAATAGTATTGGAGAATTGGTAAGATGTCATTATTTCATCAGGAATTTGTCTGTGTTGGACTTGAAGACATCCAAGTTGAAGTCGGGAGGGAAACAGGCAAGCGGAACAGAGTTCCACAGGTGTGCAGTTCTAAGAAAGAAGCTTTGTTCATGGAATCTATGTTTTGATTTAGGCACAGATAGGGAGTGGGGAAAATTATTGATGGTGGTTTCAGTTAGTCGGGTGTTTTTTGAAAAAGATTGGCGAGAGGGGACCAGAGATGGTATAGCTGGAAATGTCTTCGCAGTTATTAAATCATTTCTGTCTGATAGGTTTATGAATAGTGGTTGATGAGCAGAAATCAGAAGCTCACAGTATTAATAGTGGGGTCCGTCAGGGGTCCATCCTGCGCCCAACTCTCTTCCTGCTCTACATCAATGATCATCCAACTCACATCCTTACATCATTCGTAGACATTTATGCTGATGACACTACCATCTATGGAAGCACATCAAAGACCGTAAACGACCAAGTTCTCTGATTCTCTCTTCTCTGATCTTGAGCACGTGGTAGAATGGGGGTGGGGGGTAAATATTACCTTATGCTACAATAGAACACTGACCACTCTAATTTGTTTTTAGGGGTATTCGAGGTCGCTGACAATGAATCTGATAATTAAACCTGCCGCAAATTTACCATTTGCATGGTATGAACCCCTAGACCTTTGGACTATTTTGTGCCATTTCACCGCCTTCGGTAATGTTTTTCTTACATGATACGTTCGCGTGCGAACCGGCATAGTTGGGTGTCTTATCACATCGCGTAGGAATCTTGGCATGCCAGAATCTTTAGGCGGTCTGGCTGAAACTACTGTCAATAATTTTCCCCACTCTTTATCTGTGCCTAAATCCAAACATAGATTCCATGAGCAAAGCTTCTTTCTTAGAACTGCACACCAGTGGAACTCTCTGCCGCTTGCCTGTTTCCCACCTGACTACAACTTGGACGTCTTCAAGTCCAACATAAACAAACTCCTGACAAACCACCCCCTTAAGTAAGACACTTTATCAAACCCCCAATATTAATGATTACTACAATACTATCTCACTGATTACTGTACACGCAATAACCCTTATCCCTGAGTGGCCTTCGGGACTTGATAAGTGCTGACTCCCATGTAAAAAAAAAAAAGCGGTCATTTTTAAATAAAATTAAAAAAAAAAAAAAATGTGGTTTATTTTTTTTTTTTTTGTATTACATAGTTTTGATGCTTTTTAATTGATCTAAAAAAGTTCTCACGAGCGGTTTACAAAAACATAACCAAACATATTTTTATGTTTTTTCGTTCTTTTTGTGGGGTGGGGGTATTCAATTATAGGACTTGTGTAGTTTAACAGGTGCTTCTGCAGTTTAATTAAATGTTTTTTCCATAAGTAACGTGCCGACATTTACCATTTCACAAAAATTCTGTTTACATTGGAGAGGGGGAGGGGGCGTTGGTGGTGCTGTAATGTGAAAATGTCGGCGCGTTACTTACGGTAAAACGGTTAATTAAACTGCAGAAGCACCTGTTAATGGAATACCCCCCCGCCCCCCCCCCAAAAAACGAAACACATAAAAATGTGTTTGGTGCTTATGTTTTTGCAAACCGCACATGAAAACTTTATTTTTTGATCGATTAAAAAAGCATTAAAAACTACGTAAGACGAAAAAAAAATGAATCAATTTTTTTAAAAACTTTTTTTATTTGAAAGATTCCTACGCGATTTGATAAGACACCCCACTACGCCCGTTCGCACGCGAACGTATCATGTAAGAAAAACACTACCGAAGGCGGTGAAATGGCACAAAATAGTCCAAAGGTCTAGGGGTTCATACCATGCAAACGGTAAATTTGCAGCAGGTTTGATTATCAAATTCGTTGTCAGCGACCTCGAATACCCCTAAAAAACCAAATTAGATAATTGGTGTTCTTTTGTAGCGTAAGGTAACATTTACCCAAAGATTACTTACAACGTTTCGGTCGATGTAACCTCCGACTTTCTTCAGGTGTATCTTGCCGAACTCGGGAATGTTTCTGTCAAACTTGGGAGTAAAGGTCAACCCCAGAAGCTTGTCAAAACATGAAGCCTCCCCAAGACGAGAGCTATTCATGTCAATTGATGTCAGATGAGGATCGGATCGGTGATAATGTAAAGATAGGAGCTTGGCTTTAGATGCATTAAAAGTAACCAACCACCGATTTCCCCATTGTAACACTATAAAAGGAAGGTTGTGTGTGTGTTCGTTCCCTATGAACTCGAAAACTATTGCGCTGATTTTTTATGAAAAATGGGAGTGTGAAACATTCGTTGATTATCATTCTATCCCGGGCAACGTCGTGTCTTCCTGCTAGTTTTATTTATTTATGATTGTGCATGTGTTTGCATAAAACTGGCATAAATTTTTTTGTGACGTAATTAAATGATGTTCTCTTTTTTGCTTTCTTTCGCTCGGTTAATAGGTTTCTACAATCTACATGGAGAAACGTTAATGATTTTTTTTTTCTTTTTTAATTCATTAGTTTATATTAAACAGTTTATTATTACAGATGCTTCCATTTTTTTTAATTATAAGTAAGTCTTACCATTTAGTGGATTTTATAGTTCCTATTTAGCAATGACTAAGTGTTGGCCTCTGACAAGCACAAGCGCCGTTTTATATATATACTAGCGGGGGTACCCGGCGTTGCCCGAGTGTTTGTTTCCGGGACGGGGGAGGGAGTTTTAAAAAATGTTATGGTAGGTAAGTAGGAAGGATCAAACCCGGAGTCATGAGTAAAAGTAGGAAAATAAAGTGTGAAAAAAAAAAAAAACATCTGCAACGTTAACAGTTCGGCCACCAAGAAAAGTCCATTCCAGTTGTTTAGGAAAAAAAAAAAAAAAACGACTACGGTAGGTCGGCGCGAACGTGAAAATATAATGTGAATTGTCCAGCACGCTAACCACTACGCCACAGAGCACTGCAGCTTAGTTTAGTGATTTTAAATAACTTCACATGAAAGAACTACAAAGTCAAACCGGTGTTCTCTTCTCAACTGTTCCTTGTGAACGATCCCCAAACGGTGTTCAGTGGTGGCAGGGGGAGGAGGAATTTATTAGAGAGAAAATATTTTACCACTTCCATTGATCTTAACCGATTTTGGCCGTGACTTCTCAGCAGAAAAAGTATAGAAATCTAAGATTATCGAGGAATTTGAGAAATAATAAGCCTATAACACACCTCAGATATTGTTCTGCCGTTTGTGCATATTATATTTGCATGAAATATCTTGATTTTTAATCCTATTAATGTCAAAATCCGACGTGAAAAAATGAGTTTATTTTATTTATATAGATAGAAAGAAGATATATATATATATATATTTAAAGGAGATTAGAACAATAGTCTAAAGAGCTGAGTGTATTTCAATGTAACAGTGAAATTACTAGTTTAATTAAAATACAGGAAAGAGAAGGTGCTCGTTGTAATTTAGATATATAAATTATCAATCACATTACTTAATATATATATATATATATATATATATATATATATATATATTTATAAACTACTTCATTTACTCACATAAAATTAATATACGAAAGTAACGATTTATGCGTAAACTTTAAGTATTTACTTCAAAAGTGCTCAATACGTAGGTAGAGCTACTTAGTAATTTATAAACTATATATGGCGATTAAGCTAAACTGAATATTCCGCGTTTCATTCACTCTATATATATATATGACATATATATATATATATATATATATATATATATATATATATATATATATATATAATTTAAAGGAGATTAGAACAATAGATATATAATAAGCTCGATAGGTAAATATCCTAGAGCTAATTCAATATTAAGTAATGTGATTGATAATTTAAAATTTAAAAATCAAATTATAATCAAATTAAAAATCAGTTTCATAAGAAGGAACAACAACAAAATCAATTATTTGTACGATCGTTTCGGAAAACAATGCTTTTTATTGTGGTAGACATCAAGTTACGTACAATAATTACATATAGTTTTTTAATAAGCAAGGTCTCCTCATCAGCAAATTTTGAAGGGTTTTTATTAAATTTAAAAGACACCATAAATAAACCTAGCATTAAAAGTAAGGCAGATGTATCTTTTAATTTTTCGCTTTTTAAAATCAGGAACTATGGTTAAAATACTCATTTAGATGTTTGCTATAGTTTTTACATTATTGTATATATATATATACTTCAGAATAAAATTATCTAACAATCAACTGGTATGGAAACCTATGATTATAAGTCTTACAAGATATTCTATAATTATAAAAAATATTAAATATATCAACTTATATGTTTATTAATACAGATTCACTGGATTTATACACACACACACACACACATATATATATATATATAAAATTTTTATCGGACCCATTATATAAACAAAGGAAATTGCTCCAAGGAAATGCCTACATCGGACCATTACATTATGATGTGGATTACTCAAAATACAGTTTGGATCATTTTACCACACGGCTTTCAAAGACATTAACTTCGGATTTTACCATGCAATTTGGATGTGAATTTTTATATCCTTTTCATTAACTTCCCTTACTCTATGACATTTAAATACTTAAAAAACTTTTAATTGTGATTTTCCATGTCTCACTGACTTTAGCAAATAAGGTGTAAACCATTATAACTATTTGCTAATATTTTCTCCTCTGAAGAGATGGTAGACATCGAAATCCTATAGGATAAGGAGTTATAATATTTCAAATGTATTCTGTGTCTTACATAGAATAATAAAAAAAATTTGATTTGAAATTACAACATTTCACGTCACAAATTTTTAAATTCATTGAATGACTAAAATTTGATATATATATATATACATACTAGCAAAAGTACCTGTCGTTGACTGGCTTCAAAAACAGCCTACAGAAAATAGATTCTGATTTATGAAAGTATGAAATGGTTATGAAAAGGAAGGCTTGTAAAGAGATAGCTTCGAATTTGGGGGTATCAAAACCAAAGCAAAATATGATGAAAGTAAAAATAAAATAGATAAACCCCATAATTTATTATACTATACCTGTTCACACTGAAACACTTATCACAATATTCCGTGGATCTATATTAAAAAACCTTGTTAAACTTTGTGACAAATTTCCATTCTATTGAGGTCAGGTGTGAACAAACACCCCATAATTTTATTATACCATATTTCTTCAAACTGAAACATAATTATCAAAGTATACTTACGCAGATAGATATGAAAAGTCTTTATTACAGTTTGTGCCTATTTCCATTCTATGGAGGCCAGGCGCGAACGCAGACCTCACAATTTTATTATACCATCTCTATTTAAGTTAAAACATACTTATCAAAGTATTCTTATGTACATCTATATCAAAAACACTTGTAAACGTTTTTTTTAATGTTTAAATTTTTCATTTCCATCCTTTGTGGACCAGGTGTGAACATAGACCCCACAATTTTAATGAACCACCGTTCTGCTAGATCAAACATACCCATTCCTGTGTCTTGATACATCTTCTATCATTATATGTAATCAGTTTTTTAAAATAGTCAACCATATAGGAGCCTATTCGTGACCAGACACACACACACACACACAGACATTCATCTTTATATTATATATATATATATATATATATATATATATATATATATATATATATATATATGGTGTCCTAAAAGAAACTGATGGTTAAAAAAAAATTCATAACTTTCTTAATTTTTCATATTTTTCTTTCATTTTTACAGATCATCTGGAGTAATCATTCCAAGGTCATTATGAGTCGTTACACTACCAATTTATTGTAGAGTCGTATTTTCGACGAAACTTCAACACAAGAAATTCCCCTACTCCCAATGCAATAAAAGCTATGGTAGCTCGATTTCATGAGCAAGGGTCTGTATGTTACCTCCCTAAATCTGGTAGATCCCGTACGGAAAGAAACCAAACAATCCGGAAAAAAGTTGCAATACACCATGCAATTCCAAGAAATTCATAACTTTCTTAATTTCTTACATTTCTCTTTTATTTTTTTTTTTTTAGATCATCTAGAGTAACCCTTCCAAGGTCATCATGAGTCGGTAGGTAGACCCCGTACGGCAAGAAGTGATGAGAATCAGAGATTAGCAGAGAGTGTGGCCGAGGATCCATCCACATCAGTAAGAAGGAGATCAAGTCAAATTGGGGTCTCTCGATCATCTCTTCAGAGAATGCTTCATGAAGAGGGCAAATTTCCATAAAAAATTAATTTGGTGCAAGAGCTTCAGTCAAATGATACGCCATGCAATTCCAAGATTTGGCGAATGGAGATCCAAACTTTCTTAAAAACCTCATTATGTCCGATAAGGCTCATTTTCATCTGAATGGGTTCATAAATAAGCAAAATTGCAGGATTTGGGGATCAGAAAATCCCCACGCAACAGCACAACGGCAATTACCCCCTCAAAAATGTACAGTATGGTGTGAAGTAATGGCGAATGAAGTAATTGGTGGACATTTGAGTAACATCATTTTTCATAACTAAAATTAAACCTTGTGAAAAACATACCCGAGATTAAATTGTCTAAATACAATTAAAATAAGTAGACTATGATATCCTACTATAGCTCAGAAAATCAAGGAGAGACTCATCTACCTACAAATGAAAATTGGTAAGCATAACTTAAATATTGAGGAAGTTAATCAAATTTAAAATCTGTCAACATTTTTGTACTAATAAACGTTGGGTCTAAGTTTTAAAATCCGTCAGCTTCTTTTGGTACACCCTGTATATATCATTTTTATAACATGAATAGGTAATCAAATTAATTAAGAATAGGAAACTAGATCTAATAATATCTGTAACAGGTCTTCTTCTTAAGATTAAGGGAGGTGGTGTTTGATCAACACTGGTGGAGAGCCATGATTTAATATACTGTTTTGTTTTTAAATCCCGAAACAATGTTTCATGGTAAACAACTGATGATCCTTTAAATTACCATTGGTACTATAGCGAATTCAAGAGAGCAAGTTGATGCAGTGATTGCAGGTGATTGAATGACTTATTGACAAAATAGTTTTCCAACGAATGATAAAAAATAAAAATTAGTGTTTTGTATAGTTTTAAAGGTAAAAAAAAAAACTCCCAAGACTAATATATATATATATATATATATATATATATATTAGTCTTGGGAGTTTTTTTTTTTTAGCCTGACGAATTTTTTTGTTTTTAAATCACGAAACAGTGTTTCATGGTAAACTGATGATCCCTTAAATTTTTTAAATTTTTTTTATTACATTTTCACCCCAAACAAGGCACATTGCCACTTTGGTGTAGGGGGCTACTATCAGGGGAAACAACTACTGGGGTACTATGTAGGGATTTGGGCAGCAAGATGTTTGTTCACGTTGCACTTGAACTTCTGCATGTCAGTACAGTTGGGGAAGCAGTGACCTGGAATGGAATTCCAAAGTCTAGCAGTTCTGGGGAAGAAACTACCGGAGTAGAAAGATCTTTTACATCTAGGGATCTCTACAGTGTGGGGGTGGGATTTTGCAGCTTGTCGGGTCTGTCGAGGGTGTTCACGTCGTGGGGGCACAAGTGCTTGCAGTTCATCAGAGCATTCACCATTAAAATACTTGTAGAACAGGCAAAGGGATGCAACGTTTCGTCGATGGGACAGAGGCTGAAGCTTAGATGCCAGTTTAGGGCCTATCAGATTTGCGACTCTCTTTTGAACCCTGTCAAGGAGCGAGAGACTAGTAGCCGATGCACCAGCCCAAATATGACAGTAATACTCCATACAACTGTTTACCCTCGAAAAAAATAATAAAAAAATATTTTGCTCTTTTTATTGAGCACTATCTAATAACCTCGTTGTATTCATTACCATTGGTACTATAGTGAATTTAAGAGAGCAAGTTGATGCAGGTGATTAAATGCAATGATTGCAGGTGATTAAATGACTTACTGACTAGTTTTCTAACGAATGATAAAAATAAAAATTAAATAGTTTTTTTAAATAGTTTTAAAGGTTAAACTTCCAAGACTATATATATATATATATATATATATATTCAAGCTTGAGATGTTCAAAAGTAGAGACTAATGAATACAACGAGGTTATTAGATAGTGCTCAATAAAAAGAGCAAAATATTTTTTTATGATTTTTTTCGAGGGTAAACAGTTACATATGGTCGCTACGAACAGCCAGCTGTTTCAGTCAATGAGACTTCGTCAGGCGACCCTGAACTATTCGACGCTATAGAAAAAAAAATTTATTGCTCAGTCGTAAAATACGCTTAAATATGATATTTTGATTAATGTAGATTTCGTATTTATTATTATACTAGCGGGGGGTACCCGGCGTTGCCCGGAATGTTTGTAGGTGTGTGTGGTCGGGCGGGAGTGGGGGTGTTAATGAAAACATAAGAATAAGCGAAGTAAAAAAAACTAAACTAAAATAACAAAAAAATACAAACGAACGTTAAAACTTTTTTTAAAAATCTGAAAAATAAAAAATTAAAAAAACACACGTGAAAAATAGCTTAAATAACCCTGTTTTAATATTAAAATTCAAAAAATCGAAAAAAAAAAAAGACATCTCACAACACGATTCGAACCCAAAACCCAAAAATGAGGCCACGCTCTAAGCAACTGAGCTAAGACGACATTGAAAAAATTAGGTCGCTTTTTAAAATCTTTAAACTAAATCAGGTTCCGACGTCATTTGCGCATGCGTAGAACCGAACTCGTCATAAGAGAACGGTTTTTGCTGACCCCCCCCCCTGTAGAAAACTGCTGATTTCAGGGTGAAGGAATTAACGTTTTTGGCCAATTTTTCGATATTTGTCAGGCGAAGGTTGGAAGTTTAAAATGATACCGATCTGGTGAAAATCCGTGACCCGTGTCGAAAGTTTTTGTGAGATATACAAACACACATACATACATACATACAAACAAGCATACATACACACATTTTCGCTTTTATATATATAGACTAGTAGGGGGTACCCGGCGTTGCCCGGGTGTTTTTCGGTGTGTGTGCTCGGGCGGGGTGTTAATCAAAACATAAGAATAAGCGAAATAAATATTTAAAAAAAAAAACACAAAAAAAACGTAAGGCAAACGAACGATGTTTAATGTAAAAATTGGGGAAAACAAAAAAAGAAAACGTGAAAAAGAAAACAGAAAAACGAACGTCAAAACTTCTTTAAAAAATCTGAAAAATAACCCCTCCTCTCCCCCCCCAAAAAAACATGTGAAAAATAGCTTAAATAACACCAGGGGCGGGATACCCAGCGTTGCCCGGGTGTTTTTGGGTGTGTGTGGTCGGGCGGGTGTGGGGAGGTGTTAATGAAAACCTAAGAATAAGCGAAGTAAAAAAAACAGAAAAACGAACGTTAAAAAATCTGAAAACACGTGAAAAATTGCTTAAATAACCCTGCTTCAATATTAAAATTTAAAAAATAAATAAAAAAAGACATCTCACACCACGATTCGAACCCAAAACGTTTAGATAACAAGGCCACACTCTAAGCAACTGAGCTAAGACGACGTTCACAAAATTCTGTCGCTTTTTCAAATATTTAAAATAAATCAGGTTACGACGTCGTATGACGCATGCGTAGAAGCGAATTCGTCATGAGAGGAGGGTTTTTGCTGACCCCCCCCCCTGTAGAAAAGTGATGATTTCAGGGTGAAAAAATTAACGTTTTTGGCCAATTTTTCGATATTTGTCGGGCGATGGGTGGAAGTTTAAAATGATACCAATCTGGCGAAAATCCGTGACCCATGTCAAAAGTTTTTGCGAGACATAGAAACACACATACATACAAACAAACAAACACACATACATACACACATTTTCACTTTTATATATATAGAAGAAGATAGATTAGCCCAGCTTTGCTTGGGCCCTATGTACTGTTCATAACTTTATGTGCATATATATATATATATTAAAAAGTTTGACTCATGTCCAGGTAACCTACATTTAAAATTTCAAGTGTTTAGACCCAAAATTAGTGGAGGAGTTTGGTAGAGTCTGCAAAGGTCAACTCTTTTAACTTTGACCTCTTGGCAGCCAAATTCTCGCCCAAAAACTGATTAAAAAGGCTTGCTGCATGACTGAATACCCTTTATGTAAAATTTCAAATGTTTAGACCCAAAATTGGCTGAGTAGTTTGCTAGAGATGGGAAGGTCAAATCTTTGGAACTTTGACCTATTGGCAGCAAAATTTTCGGCTAAAAACCGATTAAAAAGCTTGCTATCTTTCTGAATACCCTTCATATAAAATTTCAAATGTTTAGACCAAAAATTGACTGAGTAATTTGGGAGAGACCGCATAAATTAATTTTTGTAACTTATATAAAAGTTGGTAGAGACTGCAGACGTCAATTTTTTTTTTTAACTTTGACCCCACTTTTGACCCCTTAGCATTTATTGTTTTGGGCTCAAATTAAATTAAAATGTTTGACACATTTGACATGTAACCTACATCTATGCAGCATATGGATTACCTTCTCCAAGTGATGTCACCTTCAACCTCTAGAACAGTGTCACTTTGAACTGAATTTTACTTTTATTGTTTCTTTTTAAGTCAGATGAAATTTTCAGAAACCAACGGACCCTTTTTCTGTGTCTAACACTTGAACTTTATATGGGTGATTGGTTGTTTTTGTTTTACGGCATGTCAACACTTTCCAGATTATTTAATGCCGAATCCGGTGATTTTGAAGAAAATTTTTTTAATAGAATATATTTGTTTTTTGCAAGTCGGTTTCCATTTAACCCATAGTTGGGACCCTAAGTTTTTAAGGACCCTAAATTTTAATTGCCATTGCTCCCAGGTCCAGAGTGGACCTGGGAGCAATGACAATTAAAGGGTGGCTCCACACTCCCCAAAGCCCGCAAGTTGGAGCCGCACCATCGGATATAGTTTAAGGTCATATCCAGGACCGAACTTTATATGAGATACATTGATATTCGAATGTTGCATTAAAGTTCTCCTTAACCTCTCAAACAAAGAGTTTGTAAAAAATTTTATAAAGGAGTAGGGAACATTATTTCTCTCTCCATTTGACCATTTATTATAATATATCTTTTTTGTTGTCTCTTGGTCTTACTGGATTCCAGGACAAGAATTCATCTGGTCTGGTGGAGTAACCAGTTTCGATTTGTTACCTGAGTTAAGATCACTTGGAGAAGATGTACCATTGCTGTAAAAAGTACGTTTTTTTTTTTATAAAAGTCATCCATTGTGGAGCATGAAACTCCTGCAAGCAAAAAGTTGTTCCTTAGAGGCATAAAACTCATCGAATGCAAAAAAAAAAATAGTGCTGGGGGGGGGGCACAAGACTCCCTGTATGCAAAAAGTGATTTCTACAGAGCATTACGACAACCTACGTGCAAAAGGTGAATTCTGGGGGAACTTGCACACCCTACATGCAAAAAAATGAACCCTAGAACAACACGAAATTCCTTGTGTGCAAGAAACGATCCCTGGAAAAACATAATACTCTCGGCATGAAAAACTAATTCCTAGGGGAGTATAACACATCCTGCTTGCAAAAAAAAATCCTTGGTAGAGCATGATACTCCCTCCGTGTAAAACATTGACTGTTCAAGAACTCAAACAATCCCTAACTCAAAAGATTATCCCTGGAAGTGCATGACATTCTCTACAAACAGAAGATTGTTTCTGTAGGAGTATGACATTCCTATGTGCAAAAAGGATGGTTTCTGGAGGAGCTGATACTCCCTGCATGCAAAAATGGTTCCTGGCAAAGATAACACTCTACACATGCAAAAAAAAAAAAAAAAAAAAAAGAGTTCCTGGATGAGCAGGACACTTCCTAAATAAAAGTGTCTTTTCAAAGAATATAAGACTCCTTGTACTAGTGCTTTTTACAGCAATGGTACTCCTTCTCCAAGTGATCTTACTCCATCAGACCAGATGAATTCTTGTCCTGGAATCCAGTAAGACCAAGAGACAACAAAAAAGATATATTATAATAAATGGTCAAATGGAGAGAGAAATAATGTTCCCTACTCCTTTATAAACTTTTTTTACAAACTCTTTGTTTGAGAGGTTAAGGAGAACTTTAATGCAACATTCGAATATCAATGTATCTCATATAAAGTTCGGTCCTGGATATGACCTTAAACTATATCCAATGGTGAGGCTCCAACTTGCGGGCTTTAGGGAGTGTGGAGTCGCCCTTTAATTGCCATTGCTCCCAGGTTCACTTTGACCCGAAGTGGTAGTACCTGTTAGGGTCCCAACTATGGGTTAAATAAAAACCGACTTGAAAACAACAAATATATTCTATTAAAAAACTTTTCTTCAAAATCACCGGATTCGGCATTAAATAACCTGGAAAGGGTTGATATGCCGTAAAACAAAAACAACCAACCAACCATATAAAGTTAAAGTGTTAGACCCAGAAAAAGGGTCCGTTGATTTCTGAAAATTTCATCTGAATTAAAAAGAAACAATAAAAGTAAAATTCAGTTCAAAGTGACACTGTTCTAGAGGTTGAAGGTTCAATCCTTACTGGGGGCAGTACTAAGAATACAATTGTGAATTACTTGAGACATCTACTTGGTCATGGCTGACAGAATGAGAACGTGTTACCTCGTGGATTAGATAAAGGGTTTTGTTTGAAATTTTGTGAAGATCCCAGAGTTTGGCAGAAAGATTCCAATGAAGAAGGCCGGAGGTTACATCGACCGAAACTTTATGAGAATTAACACAAGATGAGAACAGTAGTCCATATAATAAAAATTATCAATCCTCATCTCAAAAATTCAGAAATATAACATACCAATGAAGTGAAATTTGAAAAGCTAGTGCCCTAGAGAAAGAGCACTCTGGTTGAACAAAAATTGTCTGGGCAGCCTTGTCTACATTTCGGATAGGGGTTTCTTAACCAATTAGTAATAAACTCCCTTCTCAAAGGGTGAGAGAGTACAACCTGGGAAGGTGGACCTCCTAGAATTGTACAAACCATGCCTTACAGCGATAAAGAATAAGTCACCCTCCTAAATGACTTTGACCACGGCCACCGAGATATAGAAGGCCTGTTAACTGAAAAATGCCTGCAGGCAATGTAGGTAAGATTTGTCGAACTGTTACTGTCGATACTATATGACGGCATTTTTAAAAAGAGCATTAAAACATGTTAAAAGAAAGAAAGGAACCCAATTCGATTAATAATGAAACTGAACTTTATTCAATATAAAATATAAGTATTATTTATGTAAAAGTACGTAATTTTAAAGAAATATACAATCTAATACTGATAAAACTGAATTATGAATTCTCAGTAGCCGTGCTTCGACTCTGATTTTAGAGTTTCTATTTACAATGCCTCCCCACGAGGACAGAGTTAGACACCAGGGTCGTTTTTGAACGTGGAGAAAAAGGCACAAAAATTAAAATTGTCTCAGTCGTAAAGGATTTCTCCTCCGCTGAGAGAGAACAAGAAACTGAAGAACAGATACTACACCTTGAGTTATATATTTTTTTTATTCACTTTGAAAGTTTACAGCAAAACAGTAATAAACAAAAAAATTAGGCACAAGGCCACTCAAAAATTGGGGAGGGGGTGTTTATGGTCATTGTTGTCCCTGTACCTTTGCTAGTTTATGCTTGATTCTAGCTAAAGTTCTCATTACCTCAAGTACACCGGGGGTTGTCCTACCCCTGAAGACCAAGAACCCTAAAAATTGTTACTTGGAAAGTGTAGAATAGTTAACTCATGACTGTTTAACCACAATAGTAAGTAATATACTTAATATATACTATTACTATAAGCTTGCTTGTATTGAGAATGCTTGCTTCCTTGCTAACCAATCAAACCATCTAATATAGTTAGTCTTACTTTCAATTATATTCGAAACTAAAATACACAGCGACATTAGCTACGTCGCTAGGACTATTACTGAATAGATACACAATGCTTTAATTAATCCCGTTGCGCTATATACTAATAGTTTTTTCTCATTATGGTACAAGCACCCTTGCTGGATTGCTACGTATATCCAATATGCACTTTACCTCCACGACGACTGCCTATGTCTGATTTGCATGTTAAGTTAAAAAATGTTTTTTCTTCTCTTCTCAAACTAAACGTTACTTGGCACTCAAAACTCTAATAATTAATCCTAACTGTATTCTGTAAGTTTAATCCTCTCTTGAAAACTAACAATCTGCTCTACTCCCCAAGCTGCCACTAACACTCATACAATACACCAGACTTAGATGAGGGTCTTTAGCTTTCAGCCCTTAACCTTCGCATGCTGACCAATTGGAAGTCATGGTCACTAAACATCTGTACATTTCTACCCCTTAGTCATGCATTAGTTTATTATTATCCAGGTGGATACTTACTAACAACAGTCTGTACTTAGATATACAACTATCTATATTACATAGCAATAGCTGTCCCTTCCTTAGCTTAGCAATGTTAAATACAAAAACTGAATCGATACTCTATAAGGCAAACTTCAACTTCCTGATTTTTAAACGAAAGCTGAAAATATTTTCATTAAAAATGGTAATCTACTTAACACCTACTATCTCCATATATTCGCATCTACTGGAAATATACCCAAATATCTATCTATTGTACTATACATACTGTATACGACATAGCATATAATTTACTCCCGATTATACCTGTACTGTAATGTACTTCATATCAAAAATGACGTTACTTGTATCTATTGAATATACAACTTAACCTCCCTGCTATTTAAAATATCCAGAGCTTGTACAATTTTTTCTAGTTAATTCGTAATACCATACGATTCGGCAACGCATTATCCTATTCCTAAGCCAACATAAAAATAAGAAAAGGAAATTTTTTTTTTTGTAACCTAAAGGAAAAAACAAACCATGTTAACTCCTTCCAACAGACCTGTTTGCAAATATAGCTGCTCCACTGCTTGAACTGTTACTCAGCCCCTCCTCCAGTAACAAACAATGAAATAGCAATGCCCTGTAATCACTTTGAGGAGTAAAATTTTTCAGTTGATATATAACCCTTATAAACTAACCCGTTAACATTAAGCACCAACGCGGGGGCGCAGAAATACCTGAATTAAGACCCAGGTGCGGGGAAAACCCTCTCGGTGTTGATGGACCCGTAGATCTTCCCAGGTCATCCATCTAGGAGAAGGAAAACTCTGAAGTAAAACCTAAGGGGAGGAAGGCCTCACCAGTCTTCGATGACAAACTTCCTAGAGCTGGTGACTCAAACAAATTACCGGTCTGCAAACCTAAACTGCTTAAGTAGATAGACACTGTCTATCGCCCGGCTTCCATACTCCTTCTTTGCCTATTAGCTAGGCGTAGAGGTCGAATCACAGGGAGTCGACAGACCTTCAGTAGTCGATCTTGTTTCCTGTCTAGGGCAATGAACGCCGTTTTCCCCACTCCTGACACATCCCATCCCCTAAACTGGGCACTTGGGAGTACTTGAATGCCATAATGCCAGTACAAGTAGATTGGGTTGACCATCATCTGATGGGTTGAGGGTACCGGATAGACAGTTCCTGGCTGCTGTTCCCGACTGGTAGTACAGGTGCCCTAACTCTTTGGTAGCGCGAAGAGCGGCTGCTCCATCAACAGTTGTATAATATCGGGTTGTTTGCAGTGCCATGTCGCGCATGGAAAGGGACTCTGCACTCATCCCCGGTGGGCTATCCCGAGGCCACAATCCTAGTAGATGGCAGGACAACTGATGGTCTGCTTGTGTTGCATGTCTGGTATTCTGCATAACCACTTGTTCAGCATCCCTTACCTAAACTGAAACTCTTAAAAGAAAATGATAGTACACTCAAAAATTACGTTAAAACCAGGCCCAAACTCAAACAAAACCAACCTGCCTTCTCCCTTGAGGCTTGCATTTACAAACATCCGTGGGTTTAGAACTAATTTAAATGATGTCGAAGCGTTTCTCATAACAAACATCCCGGATATCTTAGCACTAAGTGAGACTAACCTACACTCCTCCATCCCCTATAACTACTTTAACATGCCGTAAGAATTCTGACAGACATATGCACGGGCTTAAAGTATATATTCGGAACACCCTTCCCTTGACTAGAGAAACTAAACTAGAATCGGACGATCAAGCCTTTATGTGCTTTAGACTTAACATGCAACATAACGTTAGCTACTTTTATTTTCTCTACCGCTCTCTCTCAACCCAGGACTGTACCCTAATTAACAAAGTCTCTGACAGCATAGATACAGCACTTTCCCTCGACACTAGCGCACAAGTGCATGTGTTTGGTGACTTCAATGTCCACCACAGCAACTGGCTTGGATTTTGTACTTACATAGACGCAGCTGGTATGACTACATATAACTTCTCTATATCTCATTCCCTATCACAGATGGTTACGTTTCCAACCCGTTTCCCAGACCAGCAAGAACAACACACCTCACTTCTAGATCTGTTTCTGACCACAGTTCCCGATGACTGTGTAACTAATGCCCACAGCCCACTTGGGAACGCCGATCATGCAGTGGTAATAGTTGAAATAGTCCTAAACTTTAGAGCCAAAACTGAAGAGCCACTTCTCAAAACAACAAGATATTATAAAAAGGCTGCCTAGGAAGCCATCAGGTATCTCATCAGGGACGCCCCATGGCAAAATATCTTTTCACTTCCTGCTGAACAGTGCGCAAATGAGACCACTGAATGGTTCAAAACAGCAATTGAAGTACATGTTCCCACACGGAAATTTTATAGCAAGCCCCACTCTCCCCAATGGTTTACTTCTACTTGTGCAGTCGCCATCGTGCAAAGGCAGCATGCGTACCGCAGATTTAACCGACATAAGTCCAGTTCAAACAGACAGAAGAATATAGAAGCCAGAAGTAACTGTAAGAGAGAAATAGCGACAGCTAAGAGAGAATTTACTGAAACGACCAAAAAACGCATCGAAGCACAGAAATTAGGAACCCGCAACTTCTGGAAAATCTACAACAGTGTAGTAAATAATGGGCAATCAACAACCCCCCCACTATCCAACAATCATGAAGTTGTTTGCTTTGCAATTGAGAAGGCTAACATGCTTGCCAGTCGGTTTGTCTCAAACTCCACACTGGACCCTGCCAACCACCCCCTCCCTGACTTTCCTTTGCAGACAGACGCCACACTAGACGATCTGAAAATCATCCCTGCTATCATAAGAAATCTTGACACTGCAAAAGCATGTAGACCTGATCTCATTCCGGCTGTGCTATTAAAAAAGTGCTCTGCCGAAGTAGCTCCAGTTCTCTCCAAACTTTACAACAAATGCCTTAATGAATCTTGCTTTCCTGCCTGCTGGAAAACTGCTTCTGTAGTACCAGTTTTCAAGAATTCTGGCGAAAGAACTGACCCAGTAAATTACCACCCCATTAGCCTCCTCCCACTTTTTGCCAAAATATTTGAGACAATAATTAACCAAGCTCTAGTCCATCACCTTACAGATGCTAAACTTCTGACTGACCAACAATATGCATTTAGACAAGCCCGTTCAACAGCAGACATCCTAACTGTAACCTCAGAACGTATATGCCAGTCACTGGACAAAGCAGAGAAGGGTAGAGCGGTAGCTCTAGATATATCTAAGGCTTTTGATAGAGTATGGCATCAAGGTCTTCTTAGGAAAATCAGATCATATGGTATCACTGGAAGAATACATGACATAATTAAATCCGTCTTAGATAAGAGAAAAATCCAGGTTGTCCTCAACGGTTGTACATCTAAACAATACGAGATAAATGCAGGAGTGCCTCAGGGGTCTATCTTGGGACCTCTGTTATTCCTAATATTCATAAATTACCTCCCTGACAAAATTGCCTGTGAGATGGGTATATATGCTGACGACACCACACTCTATAACAGACACGACAGGAAAACTAATGAACACATATCTAAAGAAATGGCAAAAACACTAGAGGATAACCTCCGATCTGTAGTGGAATGGGAACATAAATGGATGGTCACATTCAATGCTGCCAAGACAAAACTTGTTTCCTTCAATAATTACAAGAAACCTTCTCTATCAACAATAGCAATGGCCAATGACTCTTTATCTGAAAGTACATCCTTTAAACTCCTTGGCCTAACGCTCTCAGGAAACATGAGTTGGAACAATTACATCGAGAGTATTGCCAGGACTGCTGCGAAGAAGGTAGGTTCTCTCTACCGTGCTAGAAAGATACTAATGACTGAAAGTATACTATACCTCTATAAGGCCACCATTTGCCCATGTACGGAGTATTGTTGTCATATTTGGGCTGGTACAGCTACCACTATTCTCTCGCTCCTAGACAAGGTTCAAAAGAGAGTCGCCAATATGATAGGTCCTGAACTGTCATCTAAACTTCAGCTCCTGTCCCATTGATGAAATGTTGCATCCCTCTGCCTTTTCTACAAATATTTTAATCGTGAATGCTCTGACGAACTGCAAGCATTTGTGCCCCCTCGATGTAAATACCCCAGACAAACCCGACAAGCAGCTAAATCCCACCCCTTCACAGTAGAGATCCATAGATGTAAGAGAGCCTTCTACTCCAGTAGTTTCTTCCCCAGGGCAGCTAGACTTTGGAATTCCCTGCCGGGTCCCTGCTTCTCCAACTGTACTGACATGCAGAAGTTCAAGTGCAACGTGAACCGACATCTTGCTGCCCAACTCCCTACACAATACTCCTGGTGCCCATGTCCCTGATAGTGTAGCCCCCTAAAACAAAGTGGCAATATGCCTTGTTTGGGGTGAAAATGTAATAAAAATAATAAAAAAAATAGTATTGTATTATCCCTCCATATTGTTTGTAATGGACAATTCCAGTTTTTTTTGTTTTATTAATTTTTTTTTTATAACCTTTTACTGTTAGTAAATAGAGACGGAGAGTGAAAGAGAGAAGGAGAGTGAGGAGAGGAGCAGGAGGAGGAAGCGAAGTTATGAAATAAGATCGGGGGGGGGGGGGGTTGAAGAGAAATCCTTCTAGACTGAGGCACTTTTTATGCGTACCAATCTAGAACACCCCTTTCCGGAGAGCTAAATCTCGCCATCTATCAAAAATCGATCTTGTATCTAACTCTGTTCTCGCCGGAAGGCAAATAATGACGTGCAAAATTAGTCAAATCATATCATGTGTTTTGTGAACAATAACATAAATTAGTAAACATAAAAATTTATAAAAAGTCCAGATACTACACTTTGATCTTGGCCTGAAGGCCAAAGAGTTATGAGATAAAATAAACTTTTTGAGATGAGGATTGGTTATTCATATCATTTGGATTCGTCGGACTACTGTTCTCATCTTGAGTTTTATTTTTGAAATTCCGTCCAAATTCCCAAGTTCGACAGGATACCCCTATTAATTTTTAATTTTTATTTTTATTTCGGACTATTAGTCTCATCTTTATTAGTTGTTGTTTTTGGATCTTTTTTTTTTTTTTATTGGTTCACAACGTTTCGGCCAACTTCCTCTGGCCTTCGTCAGGTGAGAATGCAATCAGGAGATTGGAAGTTCCTATCTGTCGCAGTTACCACCTGACGAAGGCCAGAGGAAGGTGGCCGAAACGTTGTGAACCAATACAAAAAAAAGATCCAAAAACAACAACTAATAAAGATGAGACTAATAGTCCGAAATAAAAATAAAAATTAAAAATTAATACATATTGCTCATCTCAAAAAATGAATTCCAATTAAGGAATTATATATATAAGATACTCCTGTTTGAGAGGTTAAGGAGAACTTTAATGAAATATTTGAATATCTACGTATCTCATGTAGAGATCAAGTGTTGGTCCCTTTGAAGGAGCCCCTTGACTTGCGAACTTCGACCAAAGTAAAATGAAACACCTGACGCACACACATACACACACGACACACATTATTTTCTATATGTACTTCAACAGTGTTCAATACGTAAGTAGAGCTACACTCCTGACGAATCCTCATGAAAATAAAACACAGAAAATTCTGTGTAGTTTAATTAATCTCTACTATTATATAAAAGAACCTGTGTGTGTGTGTGTGTGAGAGAGAGAGAGGGAGAGAGAGAGAGAGAGAGAGAGAGAGAGTTTATTACCTATGGACTCTAAAATGGTTGGGCCGATTTTTATGAAATTTCACATCAAGGTACTTTATGTACCTGGCAGTGTTCCTAGATAGGCTTTGTGTCGGTATCTCTTCCATAAGTATCGATAATCAATAATCGAAATAATCCAATGAAAGAAGGAACAGGCAATTTTGACCAAAGTTAACACCTTACACAGCCTAACATCACAAATGCATTTGAGAAGTTTTATTACCACACAAGCCGAAAGGCCCGACATATAAAATCAACAGTATAATCTTTGATATAACAGGGGCGCGTTCAAAATGAATGTTTCTGTTTAAAGCACAATTGCACCATGATACATGACTTATTATTTACAATTTAAATCCAAGCCATTATCATTGCACAAGCAGTTAGGCTAGGCATATAACATCAACAGTAGGTTCTTCCATATGACAGAGGCGCGTCTGAAATGAATGTTTCTGTATAGAACACAATTGAAGAATGATAATTGACTTTTGCATTTTAAATTTTAATGCAAACCATTATATATACAAATAATTTTATAAAATCAACAGTAGGTTCTTCCATATGACAGAGGCGCGTCTGAAATGAATGTTTCTGTATAGAACACAATTGAAGAATGATAATTGACTTTTGCATTTTAAACTTTAATGCAAGCCATTATATATACAAATAATTTTATAAAATCAACAGTAGGTTCTTCCATATGACAGAGGCGCGTCTGAAATGAATGTTTCTGTATAGAACACAATTGAAGAATGATAATTGACTTTTGCATTTTAAACTTTAATGCAAGCCATTATATATACAAATAATTTTATAAAATCAACAGTAGGTTCTTCCATATGACAGAGGCGCGTCTGAAATTAATGTTTCTGTTTAGAATACAATTGAAGAATGATAATTGACTTTTGCATTTTAAATTTTAATGCAAACCATTATATATACAAATAATTTTATAAAATCAACAGTAGGTTCTTCCATATGACAGAGGCGCGTCTGAAATGAATGTTTCTTTTTAGAATACAATTGAAGAATGATAATTGACTTTTGCATTTTAAACTTTAATGCAAGCCATTATATATACAAATAATTTTATAAAATCAACAGTAGGTTCTTCCATATGACAGAGGCGCGTCTGTAATGAATGTTTCTGTATAGAACACAATTGAAGAATGATAATTGACTTTTGCATTTTAAACTTTAATGCAAGCCATTATATATACAAATAATTTTATAAAATCAACAGTAGGTTCTTCCATATGACAGAGGCGCGTCTGTAATGAATGTTTCTGTATAGAACACAATTGAAGAATGATAATTGACTTTTGCATTTTAAATTTTAATGCAAACCATTATATATACAAATAATTTTATAAAATCAACAGTAGGTTCTTCCATATGACAGAGGCGCGTCTGAAATGAATGTTTCTGTTTAGAATACAATTGAAGAATGATAATTGACTTTTGCATTTTAAACTTTAATGCAAGCCATTATATATACAAATAATTTTATAAAATCAACAGTAGGTTCTTCCATATGACAGAGGCGCGTCTGAAATGAATGTTTCTGTTTAGAACACAATTGAAGAATGATAATTGACTTTTGCATTTTAAACTTTAATGCAAGCCATTATATATACAAATAATTTTATAAAATCAACAGTAGGTTCTTCCATATGACAGAGGCGCGTCTGTAATGAATGTTTCTGTATAGAACACAATTGAAGAATGATAATTGACTTTTGCATTTTAAACTTTAATGCAAGCCATTATATATACAAATAATTTTATAAAATCAACAGTAGGTTCTTCCATATGACAGAGGCGCGTCTGAAATGAATGTTTCTGTTTAGAACACAATTGAAGAATGATAATTGACTTTTGCATTTTAAACTTTAATGCAAGCCATTATATATACAAATAATTTTATAAAATCAACAGTAGGTTCTTCCATATGACAGAGGCGCGTCTGTAATGAATGTTTCTGTATAGAACACAATTGAAGAATGATAATTGACTTTTGCATTTTAAACTTTAATGCAAGCCATTATATATACAAATAATTTTAAAAAATCAACAGTAGGTTCTTCCATATGACAGAGGCGCGTCTGAAATGAATGTTTCTGTTTAGAACACAATTGAAGAATGATAATTGACTTTTGCATTTTAAACTTTAATGCAAGCCATTATATATACAAATAATTTTAAAAAATCAACAGTAGGTTCTTCCATATGACAGAGGCGCGTCTGAAATGAATGTTTCTGTTTAGAACACAATTGAAGAATGATAATTGACTTTTGCATTTTAAACTTTAATGCAAGCCATTATATATACAAATAATTTAAAAAAATCAACAGTAGGTTCTTCCATATGACAGAGGCGCGTCTCAAATGAATGTTTCTGTTTAGAACACAATTGAAGAATGATAATTGACATTTGCATTTTAAACTTTAATGCAAGCCATTATATATACAAATAATTTAAAAAAATCAACAGTAGGTTCTTCCATATGACAGAGGCGCGTCTGAAATGAATGTTTCTGTTTAGAACACAATTGAAGAATGATAATTGACTTTTGCATTTTAAACTTTAATGCAAGCCATTATATATACAAATAATTTTATAAAATCAACAGTAGGTTCTTCCATATGACAGAGGCGCGTCTGTAATGAATGTTTCTGTATAGAACACAATTGAAGAATGATAATTGACTTTTGCATTTTAAATTTTAATGCAAACCATTATATATACAAATAATTTTATAAAATCAACAGTAGGTTCTTCCATATGACAGAGGCGCGTCTGAAATTAATGTTTCTGTTTAGAATACAATTGAAGAATGATAATTGACTTTTGCATTTTAAACTTTAATGCAAGCCATTATATATACAAATAATTTTATAAAATCAACAGTAGGTTCTTCCATATGACAGAGGCGCGTCTGAAATGAATGTTTCTGTTTAGAACACAATTGAAGAATGATAATTGACTTTTGCATTTTAAACTTTAATGCAAGCCATTATATATACAAATAATTTTATAAAATCAACAGTAGGTTCTTCCATATGACAGAGGCGCGTCTGTAATGAATGTTTCTGTATAGAACACAATTGAAGAATGATAATTGACTTTTGCATTTTAAACTTTAATGCAAACCATTATATATACAAATAATTTTATAAAATCCACAGTAGGTTCTTCCATATGACAGAGGCGTGTCTGAAATGAATGTTTCTGTTTAGAACACCATTGAAGAATGATAATTGACTTTTGCATTTTAAACTTTAATGCAAGCCATTATATATACAAATAATTTTATAAAATCCACAGTAGGTTCTTCCATATGACAGAGGCGCGTCTGAAATGAATGTTTCTGTTTAGAACACAATTGAAGAATGATAATTGACTTTTGCATTTTAAACTTTAATGCAAGCCATTATATATACAAATAATTTTATAAAATCAACAGTAGGTTCTTCCATATGACAGAGGCGCGTCTGAAATGAATGTTTCTGTTTAGAATACAATTGAAGAATGATAATTGACTTTTGCATTTTAAATTTTAATGCAAGCCATTATATATACAAATAATTTTATAAAATCAACAGTAGGTTCTTCCATATGACAGAGGCGCGTCTGAAATGAATGTTTCTGTTTAGAATACAATTGAAGAATGATAATTGACTTTTGCATTTTAAATTTTAATGCAAGCCATTATATATACAAATAATTTTATAAAATCAACAGTAGGTTCTTCCATATGACAGAGGCGCGTCTGAAATGAATGTTTCTGTTTAGAATACAATTGAAGAATGATAATTGACTTTTGCATTTTAAATTTTAATGCAAGCCATTATATATACAAATAATTTTATAAAATCCACAGTAGGATCTTCCATATGACACAGGCGCGTCTGAAATGAATGTTTCTGTTTAGAATACAATTGAAGAATGATAATTGACTTTTGCATTTTAAATTTTAATGCAAGCCATTATATATACAAATAATTTTATAAAATCAACAGTAGGTTCTTCCATATGACAGAGGCGCGTCTGAAATGAATGTTTCTGTTTAGAATACAATTGAAGAATGATAATTGACTTTTGCATTTTAAATTTTAATGCAAGCCATTATATATACAAATAATTTTATAAAATCCACAGTAGGATCTTCCATATGACACAGGCGCGTCTGAAATGAATGTTTCTGTTTAGAATACAATTGAAGAATGATAATTGACTTTTGCATTTTAAATTTTAATGCAAGCCATTATATATACAAATAATTGTATAAAATCAACAGTAGGATCTTCCATATGACAGAGGCGCGTCTGAAATGAATGTTTCTGTTTAGAATACAATTGAAGAATGATAATTGACTTTTGCATTTTAAATTTTAATGCAAGCCATTATATATACAAATAATTTTATAAAATCAACAGTAGGTTCTTCCATATGACAGAGGCGCGTCTGAAATGAATGTTTCTGTTTAGAATACAATTGAAGAATGATAATTGACTTTTGCATTTTAAATTTTAATGCAAGCCATTATATATACAAATAATTTTATAAAATCCACAGTAGGATCTTCCATATGACACAGGCGCGTCTGAAATGAATGTTTCTGTTTAGAATACAATTGAAGAATGATAATTGACTTTTGCATTTTAAATTTTAATGCAAACCATTATATATACAAATAATTTTATAAAATCAACAGTAGGTTCTTCCATATGACAGAGGCGCGTCTGAAATGAATGTTTCTGTTTAGAATACAATTGAAGAATGATAATTGACTTTTGCATTTTAAATTTTAATGCAAGCCATTATATATACAAATAATTTTATAAAATCAACAGTAGGTTCTTCCATATGACAGAGGCGCGTCTGAAATGAATGTTTCTGTTTAGAATACAATTGAAGAATGATAATTGACTTTTGCATTTTAAATTTTAATGCAAGCCATTATATATACAAATAATTTTATAAAATCCACAGTAGGATCTTCCATATGACACAGGCGCGTCTGAAATGAATGTTTCTGTTTAGAATACAATTGAAGAATGATAATTGACTTTTGCATTTTAAATTTTAATGCAAACCATTATATATACAAATAATTTTATAAAATCAACAGTAGGTTCTTCCATATGACAGAGGCGCGTCTGAAATGAATGTTTCTGTTTAGAATACAATTGAAGAATGATAATTGACTTTTGCATTTTAAATTTTAATGCAAGCCATTATATATACAAATAATTTTATAAAATCAACAGTAGGTTCTTCCATATGACAGAGGCGCGTCTGAAATGAATGTTTCTGTTTAGAATACAATTGAAGAATGATAATTGACTTTTGCATTTTAAATTTTAATGCAAGCCATTATATATACAAATAATTTTATAAAATCCACAGTAGGATCTTCCATATGACACAGGCGCGTCTGAAATGAATGTTTCTGTTTAGAATACAATTGAAGAATGATAATTGACTTTTGCATTTTAAATTTTAATGCAAGCCATTATATATACAAATAATTTTATAAAATCAACAGTAGGTTCTTCCATATGACACAGGCGCGTCTGAAATGAATGTTTCTGTTTAGAATACAATTGAAGAATGATAATTGACTTTTGCATTTTAAATTTTAATGCAAACCATTATATATACAAATAATTTTATAAAATCAACAGTAGGATCTTCCATATGACAGAGGCGCGTCTGAAATGAATGTTTCTGTTTAGAATACAATTGAAGAATGATAATTGACTTTTGCATTTTAAATTTTAATGCAAGCCATTATATATACAAATAATTTTATAAAATCAACAGTAGGTTCTTCCATATGACAGAGGCGCGTCTGAAATGAATGTTTCTGTTTAGAATACAATTGAAGAATGATAATTGACTTTTGCATTTTAAACTTTAATGCAAGCCATTATATATACAAATAATTGTATAAAATCAACAGTAGGATCTTCCATATGACACAGGCGCGTCTGAAATGAATGTTTCTGTTTAGAATACAATTGAAGAATGATAATTGACTTTTGCATTTTAAACTTTAATGCAAGCCATTATATATACAAATAATTTTATAAAATCCACAGTAGGATCTTCCATATGACAGAGGCGCGTCTGAAATGAATGTTTCTGTTTAGAATACAATTGAAGAATGATAATTGACTTTTGCATTTTAAATTTTAATGCAAGCCATTATATATACAAATAATTTTATAAAATCCACAGTAGGATCTTCCATATGACAGAGGCGCGTCTGAAATGAATGTTTCTGTTTAGAATACAATTGAAGAATGATAATTGACTTTTGCATTTTAAATTTTAATGCAAACCATTATATATACAAATAATTTTATAAAATCCACAGTAGGATCTTCCATATGACACAGGCGCGTCTGAAATGAATGTTTCTGTTTAGAATACAATTGAAGAATGATAATTGACTTTTGCATTTTAAATTTTAATGCAAGCCATTATATATACAAATAATTTTATAAAATCCACAGTAGGATCTTCCATATGACAGAGGCGCGTCTGAAATGAATGTTTCTGTTTAGAATACAATTGAAGAATGATAATTGACTTTTGCATTTTAAACTTTAATGCAAACCATTATATATACAAATAATTGTATAAAATCAACAGTAGGATCTTCCATATGACAGAGGCGCGTCTGAAATGAATGTTTCTGTTTAGAATACAATTGAAGAATGATAATTGACTTTTGCATTTTAAACTTTAATGCAAGCCATTATATATACAAATAATTTTATAAAATCCACAGTAGGATCTTCCATATGACAGAGGCGCGTCTGAAATGAATGTTTCTGTTTAGAATACAATTGAAGAATGATAATTGACTTTTGCATTTTAAATTTTAATGCAAGCCATTATATATACAAATAATTGTATAAAATCAACAGTAGGATCTTCCATATGACAGAGGCGCGTCTGAAATGAATGTTTCTGTTTAGAATACAATTGAAGAATGATAATTGACTTTTGCATTTTAAACTTTAATGCAAGCCATTATATATACAAATAATTGTATAAAATCAACAGTAGGATCTTCCATATGACAGAGGCGCGTCTGAAATGAATGTTTCTGTTTAGAATACAATTGAAGAATGATAATTGACTTTTGCATTTTAAATTTTAATGCAAGCCATTATATATACAAATAATTGTATAAAATCAACAGTAGGATCTTCCATATGACAGAGGCGCGTCTGAAATGAATGTTTCTGTTTAGAATACAATTGAAGAATGATAATTGACTTTTGCATTTTAAACTTTAATGCAAGCCATTATATATACAAATAATTGTATAAAATCAACAGTAGGATCTTCCATATGACAGAGGCGCGTCTGAAATGAATGTTTCTGTTTAGAATACAATTGAAGAATGATAATTGACTTTTGCATTTTAAACTTTAATGCAAGCCATTATATATACAAATAATTGTATAAAATCAACAGTAGGATCTTCCATATGACAGAGGCGCGTCTGAAATGAATGTTTCTGTTTAGAATACAATTGAAGAATGATAATTGACTTTTGCATTTTAAATTTTAATGCAAGCCATTATATATACAAATAATTTTATAAAATCCACAGTAGGATCTTCCATATGACACAGGCGCGTCTGAAATGAATGTTTCTGTTTAGAACACAATTGAAGAATGATAATTGACTTTTGCATTTTAAACTTTAATGCAAACCATTATATATACAAATAATTTTATAAAATCCACAGTAGGATCTTCCATATGACACAGGCGCGTCTGAAATGAATGTTTCTGTTTAGAATACAATTGAAGAATGATAATTGACTTTTGCATTTTAAACTTTAATGCAAACCATTATATATACAAATAATTTTATAAAATCCACAGTAGGATCTTCCATATGACAGAGGCGCGTCTGAAATGAATGTTTCTGTTTAGAATACAATTGAAGAATGATAATTGACTTTTGCATTTTAAACTTTAATGCAAGCCATTATATATACAAATAATTTTATAAAATCCACAGTAGGATCTTCCATATGACACAGGCGCGTCTGAAATGAATGTTTCTGTTTAGAACACAATTGAAGAATGATAATTGACTTTTGCATTTTAAACTTTAATGCAAACCATTATATATACAAATAATTTTATAAAATCCACAGTAGGATCTTCCATATGACACAGGCGCGTCTGAAATGAATGTTTCTGTTTAGAATACAATTGAAGAATGATAATTGACTTTTGCATTTTAAACTTTAATGCAAACCATTATATATACAAATAATTTTATAAAATCCACAGTAGGATCTTCCATATGACAGAGGCGCGTCTGAAATGAATGTTTCTGTTTAGAATACAATTGAAGAATGATAATTGACTTTTGCATTTTAAACTTTAATGCAAGCCATTATATATACAAATAATTGTATAAAATCAACAGTAGGATCTTCCATATGACAGAGGCGCGTCTGAAATGAATGTTTCTGTTTAGAATACAATTGAAGAATGATAATTGACTTTTGCATTTTAAATTTTAATGCAAGCCATTATATATACAAATAATTTTATAAAATCCACAGTAGGATCTTCCATATGACACAGGCGCGTCTGAAATGAATGTTTCTGTTTAGAATACAATTGAAGAATGATAATTGACTTTTGCATTTTAAACTTTAATGCAAACCATTATATATACAAATAATTTTATAAAATCAACAGTAGGATCTTCCATATGACAGAGGCGCGTCTGAAATGAATGTTTCTGTTTAGAATACAATTGAAGAATGATAATTGACTTTTGCATTTTAAACTTTAATGCAAGCCATTATATATACAAATAATTTTATAAAATCCACAGTAGGTTCTTCCATATGACACAGGCGCGTCTGAAATGAATGTTTCTGTTTAGAATACAATTGAAGAATGATAATTGACTTTTGCATTTTAAACTTTAATGCAAACCATTATATATACAAATAATTTTATAAAATCCACAGTAGGTTCTTCCATATGACACAGGCGCGTCTGAAATGAATGTTTCTGTTTAGAATACAATTGAAGAATGATAATTGACTTTTGCATTTTAAACTTTAATGCAAACCATTATATATACAAATAATTTTATAAAATCCACAGTAGGTTCTTCCATATGACACAGGCGCGTCTGAAATGAATGTTTCTGTTTAGAATACAATTGAAGAATGATAATTGACTTTTGCATTTTAAACTTTAATGCAAACCATTATATATACAAATAATTTTATAAAATCAACAGTAGGATCTTCCATATGACAGAGGCGCGTCTGAAATGAATGTTTCTGTTTAGAATACAATTGAAGAATGATAATTGACTTTTGCATTTTAAACTTTAATGCAAGCCATTATATATACAAATAATTGTATAAAATCAACAGTAGGATCTTCCATATGACAGAGGCGCGTCTGAAATGAATGTTTCTGTTTAGAATACAATTGAAGAATGATAATTGACTTTTGCATTTTAAACTTTAATGCAAGCCATTATATATACAAATAATTTTATAAAATCCACAGTAGGATCTTCCATATGACAGAGGCGCGTCTGAAATGAATGTTTCTGTTTAGAATACAATTGAAGAATGATAATTGACTTTTGCATTTTAAACTTTAATGCAAGCCATTATATATACAAATAATTTTATAAAATCAACAGTAGGTTCTTCCATATGACAGAGGCGCGTCTGAAATGAATGTTTCTGTATAGAATACAATTGAAGAATGATAATTGACTTTTGCATTTTAAACTTTAATGCAAGCCATTATATATACAAATAATTTTATAAAATCCACAGTAGGATCTTCCATATGACACAGGCGCGTCTGAAATGAATGTTTCTGTTTAGAATACAATTGAAGAATGATAATTGACTTTTGCATTTTAAACTTTAATGCAAGCCATTATATATACAAATAATTTTATAAAATCAACAGTAGGTTCTTCCATATGACAGAGGCGCGTCTGAAATGAATGTTTCTGTATAGAATACAATTGAAGAATGATAATTGACTTTTGCATTTTAAACTTTAATGCAAGCCATTATATATACAAATAATTTTATAAAATCCACAGTAGGATCTTCCATATGACAGAGGCGCGTCTGAAATGAATGTTTCTGTTTAGAATACAATTGAAGAATGATAATTGACTTTTGCATTTTAAACTTTAATGCAAGCCATTATATATACAAATAATTTTATAAAATCAACAGTAGGTTCTTCCATATGACAGAGGCGCGTCTGAAATGAATGTTTCTGTATAGAATACAATTGAAGAATGATAATTGACTTTTGCATTTTAAACTTTAATGCAAGCCATTATATATACAAATAATTTTATAAAATCCACAGTAGGATCTTCCATATGACAGAGGCGCGTCTGAAATGAATGTTTCTGTTTAGAATACAATTGAAGAATGATAATTGACTTTTGCATTTTAAACTTTAATGCAAGCCATTATATATACAAATAATTTTATAAAATCAACAGTAGGTTCTTCCATATGACAGAGGCGCGTCTGAAATGAATGTTTCTGTATAGAATACAATTGAAGAATGATAATTGACTTTTGCATTTTAAACTTTAATGCAAGCCATTATATATACAAATAATTTTATAAAATCCACAGTAGGATCTTCCATATGACAGAGGCGCGTCTGAAATGAATGTTTCTGTTTAGAATACAATTGAAGAATGATAATTGACTTTTGCATTTTAAACTTTAATGCAAGCCATTATATATACAAATAATTTTATAAAATCAACAGTAGGTTCTTCCATATGACAGAGGCGCGTCTGAAATGAATGTTTCTGTATAGAATACAATTGAAGAATGATAATTGACTTTTGCATTTTAAACTTTAATGCAAGCCATTATATATACAAATAATTTTATAAAATCCACAGTAGGATCTTCCATATGACACAGGCGCGTCTGAAATGAATGTTTCTGTTTAGAATACAATTGAAGAATGATAATTGACTTTTGCATTTTAAACTTTAATGCAAGCCATTATATATACAAATAATTTTATAAAATCCACAGTAGGATCTTCCATATGACACAGGCGCGTCTGAAATGAATGTTTCTGTTTAGAATACAATTGAAGAATGATAATTGACTTTTGCATTTTAAACTTTAATGCAAGCCATTATATATACAAATAATTGTATAAAATCAACAGTAGGATCTTCCATATGACAGAGGCGCGTCTGAAATGAATGTTTCTGTTTAGAATACAATTGAAGAATGATAATTGACTTTTGCATTTTAAACTTTAATGCAAGCCATTATATATACAAATAATTGTATAAAATCAACAGTAGGATCTTCCATATGACAGAGGCGCGTCTGAAATGAATGTTTCTGTTTAGAATACAATTGAAGAATGATAATTGACTTTTGCATTTTAAACTTTAATGCAAGCCATTATATATACAAATAATTTTATAAAATCCACAGTAGGATCTTCCATATGACACAGGCGCGTCTGAAATGAATGTTTCTGTTTAGAATACAATTGAAGAATGATAATTGACTTTTGCATTTTAAACTTTAATGCAAGCCATTATATATACAAATAATTTTATAAAATCCACAGTAGGATCTTCCATATGACACAGGCGCGTCTGAAATGAATGTTTCTGTTTAGAATACAATTGAAGAATGATAATTGACTTTTGCATTTTAAATTTTAATGCAAGCCATTATATATACAAATAATTTTATAAAATCAACAGTAGGATCTTCCATATGACAGAGGCGCGTCTGAAATGAATGTTTCTGTTTAGAATACAATTGAAGAATGATAATTGACTTTTGCATTTTAAATTTTAATGCAAGCCATTATATATACAAATAATTTTATAAAATCAACAGTAGGATCTTCCATATGACAGAGGCGCGTCTGAAATGAATGTTTCTGTTTAGAATACAATTGAAGAATGATAATTGACTTTTGCATTTTAAACTTTAATGCAAGCCATTATATATACAAATAATTTTATAAAATCAACAGTAGGATCTTCCATATGACACAGGCGCGTCTGAAATGAATGTTTCTGTTTAGAATACAATTGAAGAATGATAATTGACTTTTGCATTTTAAACTTTAATGCAAGCCATTATATATACAAATAATTTTATAAAATCAACAGTAGGATCTTCCATATGACAGAGGCGCGTCTGAAATGAATGTTTCTGTTTAGAATACAATTGAAGAATGATAATTGACTTTTGCATTTTAAATTTTAATGCAAGCCATTATATATACAAATAATTTTATAAAATCAACAGTAGGATCTTCCATATGACAGAGGCGCGTCTGAAATGAATGTTTCTGTTTAGAATACAATTGAAGAATGATAATTGACTTTTGCATTTTAAATTTTAATGCAAGCCATTATATATACAAATAATTTTATAAAATCAACAGTAGGATCTTCCATATGACAGAGGCGCGTCTGAAATGAATGTTTCTGTTTAGAATACAATTGAAGAATGATAATTGACTTTTGCATTTTAAATTTTAATGCAAGCCATTATATATACAAATAATTTTATAAAATCAACAGTAGGATCTTCCATATGACAGAGGCGCGTCTGAAATGAATGTTTCTGTTTAGAACACAATTGAAGAATGATAATTGACTTTTGCATTTTAAATTTTAATGCAAGCCATTATATATACAAATAATTTTATAAAATCCACAGTAGGATCTTCCATATGACACAGGCGCGTCTGAAATGAATGTTTCTGTTTAGAATACAATTGAAGAATGATAATTGACTTTTGCATTTTAAACTTTAATGCAAGCCATTATATATACAAATAATTTTATAAAATCAACAGTAGGATCTTCCATATGACAGAGGCGCGTCTGAAATGAATGTTTCTGTTTAGAATACAATTGAAGAATGATAATTGACTTTTGCATTTTAAATTTTAATGCAAGCCATTATATATACAAATAATTTTATAAAATCCACAGTAGGATCTTCCATATGACACAGGCGCGTCTGAAATGAATGTTTCTGTTTAGAATACAATTGAAGAATGATAATTGACTTTTGCATTTTAAACTTTAATGCAAGCCATTATATATACAAATAATTTTATAAAATCAACAGTAGGATCTTCCATATGACAGAGGCGCGTCTGAAATGAATGTTTCTGTTTAGAATACAATTGAAGAATGATAATTGACTTTTGCATTTTAAATTTTAATGCAAGCCATTATATATACAAATAATTGTATAAAATCAACAGTAGGATCTTCCATATGACAGAGGCGCGTCTGAAATGAATGTTTCTGTTTAGAATACAATTGAAGAATGATAATTGACTTTTGCATTTTAAATTTTAATGCAAGCCATTATATATACAAATAATTTTATAAAATCCACAGTAGGATCTTCCATATGACACAGGCGCGTCTGAAATGAATGTTTCTGTTTAGAATACAATTGAAGAATGATAATTGACTTTTGCATTTTAAACTTTAATGCAAACCATTATATATACAAATAATTTTATAAAATCCACAGTAGGATCTTCCATATGACACAGGCGCGTCTGAAATGAATGTTTCTGTTTAGAATACAATTGAAGAATGATAATTGACTTTTGCATTTTAAACTTTAATGCAAGCCATTATATATACAAATAATTGTATAAAATCAACAGTAGGATCTTCCATATGACACAGGCGCGTCTGAAATGAATGTTTCTGTTTAGAATACAATTGAAGAATGATAATTGACTTTTGCATTTTAAACTTTAATGCAAGCCATTATATATACAAATAATTTTATAAAATCAACAGTAGGATCTTCCATATGACAGAGGCGCGTCTGAAATGAATGTTTCTGTTTAGAATACAATTGAAGAATGATAATTGACTTTTGCATTTTAAACTTTAATGCAAGCCATTATATATACAAATAATTGTATAAAATCAACAGTAGGATCTTCCATATGACAGAGGCGCGTCTGAAATGAATGTTTCTGTTTAGAATACAATTGAAGAATGATAATTGACTTTTGCATTTTAAACTTTAATGCAAGCCATTATATATACAAATAATTGTATAAAATCAACAGTAGGATCTTCCATATGACACAGGCGCGTCTGAAATGAATGTTTCTGTTTAGAATACAATTGAAGAATGATAATTGACTTTTGCATTTTAAACTTTAATGCAAGCCATTATATATACAAATAATTTTATAAAATCAACAGTAGGATCTTCCATATGACAGAGGCGCGTCTGAAATGAATGTTTCTGTTTAGAATACAATTGAAGAATGATAATTGACTTTTGCATTTTAAACTTTAATGCAAGCCATTATATATACAAATAATTTTATAAAATCAACAGTAGGATCTTCCATATGACAGAGGCGCGTCTGAAATGAATGTTTCTGTATAGAACACAATTGAAGAATGATAATTGACTTTTGCATTTTAAACTTTAATGCAAGCCATTATATATACAAATAATTTTATAAAATCAACAGTAGGATCTTCCATATGACAGAGGCGCGTCTGAAATGAATGTTTCTGTTTAGAATACAATTGAAGAATGATAATTGACTTTTGCATTTTAAATTTTAATGCAAGCCATTATATATACAAATAATTTTATAAAATCAACAGTAGGTTCTTCCATATGACAGAGGCGCGTCTGAAATGAATGTTTCTGTTTAGAACACAATTGAAGAATGATAATTGACTTTTGCATTTTAAACTTTAATGCAAGCCATTATATATACAAATAATTTTATAAAATCCACAGTAGGATCTTCCATATGACACAGGCGCGTCTGAAATGAATGTTTCTGTTTAGAATACAATTGAAGAATGATAATTGACTTTTGCATTTTAAACTTTAATGCAAGCCATTATATATACAAATAATTTTATAAAATCCACAGTAGGATCTTCCATATGACACAGGCGCGTCTGAAATGAATGTTTCTGTTTAGAATACAATTGAAGAATGATAATTGACTTTTGCATTTTAAACTTTAATGCAAGCCATTATATATACAAATAATTTTATAAAATCCACAGTAGGATCTTCCATATGACACAGGCGCGTCTGAAATGAATGTTTCTGTTTAGAATACAATTGAAGAATGATAATTGACTTTTGCATTTTAAACTTTAATGCAAGCCATTATATATACAAATAATTTTATAAAATCAACAGTAGGATCTTCCATATGACAGAGGCGCGTCTGAAATGAATGTTTCTGTTTAGAATACAATTGAAGAATGATAATTGACTTTTGCATTTTAAACTTTAATGCAAGCCATTATATATACAAATAATTGTATAAAATCAACAGTAGGATCTTCCATATGACAGAGGCGCGTCTGAAATGAATGTTTCTGTTTAGAATACAATTGAAGAATGATAATTGACTTTTGCATTTTAAATTTTAATGCAAGCCATTATATATACAAATAATTTTATAAAATCCACAGTAGGATCTTCCATATGACACAGGCGCGTCTGAAATGAATGTTTCTGTTTAGAATACAATTGAAGAATGATAATTGACTTTTGCATTTTAAACTTTAATGCAAGCCATTATATATACAAATAATTTTATAAAATCAACAGTAGGATCTTCCATATGACAGAGGCGCGTCTGAAATGAATGTTTCTGTTTAGAATACAATTGAAGAATGATAATTGACTTTTGCATTTTAAACTTTAATGCAAGCCATTATATATACAAATAATTTTATAAAATCAACAGTAGGATCTTTCATATGACAGAGGCGCGTCTGAAATGAATGTTTCTGTTTAGAATACAATTGAAGAATGATAATTGACTTTTGCATTTTAAACTTTAATGCAAGCCATTATATATACAAATAATTTTATAAAATCAACAGTAGGATCTTCCATATGACAGAGGCGCGTCTGAAATGAATGTTTCTGTTTAGAATACAATTGAAGAATGATAATTGACTTTTGCATTTTAAATTTTAATGCAAGCCATTATATATACAAATAATTTTATAAAATCAACAGTAGGTTCTTCCATATGACAGAGGCGCGTCTGAAATGAATGTTTCTGTTTAGAACACAATTGAAGAATGATAATTGACTTTTGCATTTTAAATTTTAATGCAAACCATTATATATACAAATAATTTTATAAAATCAACAGTAGGTTCTTCTATATGACAGAGGCGCGTCTGAAATGAATGTTTCTGTTTAGAATACAATTGAAGAATGATAATTGACTTTTGCATTTTAAATTTTAATGCAAACCATTATATATACAAATAATTTTATAAAATCAACAGTAGGTTCTTCCATATGACAGAGGCGCGTCTGAAATGAATGTTTCTGTTTAGAACACAATTGAAGAATGATAATTGACTTTTGCATTTTAAATTTTAATGCAAGCCATTATATATACAAATAATTTTATAAAATCAACAGTAGGTTCTTCCATATGACAGAGGCGCGTCTGCAATGAATGTTTCTGTTTAGAACACAATTTAAGAATGATAATTGACTATTGCATTTTAAACTTTAATGCAAGCCATTATATATACAAATAATTTTATAAAATCCACAGTAGGTTCTTCCATATGACAGAGGCGCGTCTGAAATGAATGTTTCTGTTTAGAACACAATTGAAGAATGATAATTGACTTTTGCATTTTAAACTTTAATGCAAACCATTATATATACAAATAATTTTAAAAAATCAACAGTAGGTTCTTCCATATGACAGAGGCGCGTCTGAAATGAATGTTTCTGTATAGAACACAATTGAAGAATGATAATTGACTTTTGCATTTTAAATTTTAATGCAAGCCATTATATATACAAATAATTTTAAAAAATCAACAGTAGGTTCTTCCATATGACAGAGGCGCGTCTGAAATCAATGTTTCTGTTTAAAACACAATTGATGAATGATAATTGACTATTGCATTTTAAACTTTAATGCAAGCCATTATATATACAAATAATTTTATAAAATCCACAGTAGGTTCTTCCATATGACAGAGGCGCGTCTGAAATGAATGTTTCTGTTTAGAACACAATTGAAGAATGATAATTGACTTTTGCATTTTAAATTTTAATGCAAGCCATTATATATACAAATAATTTTATAAAATCCACAGTAGGTTCTTCCATATGACAGAGGCGCGTCTGAAATGAATGTTTCTGTTTAGAACACAATTGAAGAATGATAATTGACTTTTGCATTTTAAATTTTAATGCAAGCCATTATATATACAAATAATTTTATAAAATCCACAGTAGGTTCTTCCATATGACAGAGGCGCGTCTGAAATGAATGTTTCTGTTTAGAACACAATTGAAGAATGATAATTGACTTTTGCATTTTAAATTTTAATGCAAGCCATTATATATACAAATAATTTTATAAAATCCACAGTAGGTTCTTCCATATGACAGAGGCGCGTCTGAAATGAATGTTTCTGTTTAGAACACAATTGAAGAATGATAATTGACTTTTGCATTTTAAATTTTAATGCAAGCCATTATATATACAAATAATTTTATAAAATCCACAGTAGGTTCTTCCATATGACAGAGGCGCGTCTGAAATGAATGTTTCTGTTTAGAACACAATTGAAGAATGATAATTGACTTTTGCATTTTAAATTTTAATGCAAGCCATTATATATACAAATAATTTTATAAAATCCACAGTAGGTTCTTCCATATGACAGAGGCGCGTCTGAAATGAATGTTTCTGTTTAGAACACAATTGAAGAATGATAATTGACTTTTGCATTTTAAATTTTAATGCAAGCCATTATATATACAAATAATTTTATAAAATCCACAGTAGGTTCTTCCATATGACAGAGGCGCGTCTGAAATGAATGTTTCTGTTTAGAACACAATTGAAGAATGATAATTGACTTTTGCATTTTAAATTTTAATGCAAGCCATTATATATACAAATAATTTTATAAAATCCACAGTAGGTTCTTCCATATGACAGAGGCGCGTCTGAAATGAATGTTTCTGTTTAGAACACAATTGAAGAATGATAATTGACTTTTGCATTTTAAACTTTAATACAAACCATTATATATACAAATAATTTTATAAAATCAACAGTAGGTTCTTCCATATGACAGAGGCGCGTCTGAAATGAATGTTTCTGTTTAGAACACAATTGAAGAATGATAATTGACTTTTGCATTTTAAACTTTAATGCAAACCATTATATATACAAATAATTTTATAAAATCAACAGTAGGTTCTTCCATATGACAGAGGCGCGTCTGAAATGAATGTTTCTGTTTAGAACACAATTGAAGAATGATAATTGACTTTTGCATTTTAAACTTTAATACAAACCATTATATATACAAATAATTTTATAAAATCCACAGTAGGTTCTTCCATATGACAGAGGCGCGTCTGAAATGAATGTTTCTGTTTAGAACACAATTGAAGAATGATAATTGACTTTTGCATTTTAAACTTTAATGCAAACCATTATATATACAAATAATTTTATAAAATCAACAGTAGGTTCTTCCATATGACAGAGGCGCGTCTGAAATGAATGTTTCTGTTTAGAACACAATTGAAGAATGATAATTGACTTTTGCATTTTAAACTTTAATGCAAGCCATTATATATACAAATAATTTTATAAAATCAACAGTAGGTTCTTCCATATGACAGAGGCGCGTCTGAAATGAATGTTTCTGCTTAGAACACAATTGAAGAATGATAATTGACTTTTGCATTTTAAACTTTAATGCAAGCCATTATATATACAAATAATTTTATAAAATCAACAGTAGGTTCTTCCATATGACAGAGGCGCGTCTGAAATGAATGTTTCTGTTTAGAACACAATTGAAGAATGATAATTGACTTTTGCATTTTAAACTTTAATGCAAGCCATTATATATACAAATAATTTTATAAAATCAACAGTAGGTTCTTCCATATGACAGAGGCGCGTCTGAAATGAATGTTTCTTTTTAGAACACAATTGAAGAATGATAATTGACTTTTGCATTTTAAACTTTAATGCAAGCCATTATATATACAAATAATTTTATAAAATCAACAGTAGGTTCTTCCATATGACAGAGGCGCGTCTGAAATGAATGTTTCTGTTTAGAACACAATTGAAGAATGATAATTGACTTTTGCATTTTAAATTTTAATGCAAGCCATTATATATACAAATAATTTTATAAAATCAACAGTAGGTTCTTCCATATGACAGAGGCGCGTCTGAAATGAATGTTTCTGTTTAGAACACAATTGAAGAATGATAATTGACTTTTGCATTTTAAACTTTAATGCAAGCCATTATATATACAAATAATTTTATAAAATCCACAGTAGGTTCTTCCATATGACAGAGGCGCGTCTGAAATGAATGTTTCTGTTTAGAACACAATTGAAGAATGATAATTGACTTTTGCATTTTAAACTTTAATGCAAACCATTATATATACAAATAATTTTATAAAATCCACAGTAGGTTCTTCCATATGACAGAGGCGCGTCTGAAATGAATGTTTCTGTTTAGAACACAATTGAAGAATGATAATTGACTTTTGCATTTTAAACTTTAATGCAAGCCATTATATATACAAATAATTTTATAAAATCAACAGTAGGTTCTTCCATATGACAGAGGCGCGTCTGAAATGAATGTTTCTGTTTAGAACACAATTGAAGAATGATAATTGACTTTTGCATTTTAAACTTTAATGCAAGCCATTATATATACAAATAATTTTATAAAATCAACAGTAGGTTCTTCCATATGACAGAGGCGCGTCTGAAATGAATGTTTCTGCTTAGAACACAATTGAAGAATGATAATTGACTTTTGCATTTTAAACTTTAATGCAAGCCATTATATATACAAATAATTTTATAAAATCAACAGTAGGTTCTTCCATATGACAGAGGCGCGTCTGAAATGAATGTTTCTGTTTAGAACACAATTGAAGAATGATAATTGACTTTTGCATTTTAAATTTTAATGCAAGCCATTATATATACAAATAATTTTATAAAATCAACAGTAGGTTCTTCCATATGACAGAGGCGCGTCTGAAATGAATGTTTCTGTTTAGAACACAATTGAAGAATGATAATTGACTTTTGCATTTTAAACTTTAATGCAAGCCATTATATATACAAATAATTTTATAAAATCCACAGTAGGTTCTTCCATATGACAGAGGCGCGTCTGAAATGAATGTTTCTGTTTAGAACACAATTGAAGAATGATAATTGACTTTTGCATTTTAAACTTTAATGCAAGCCATTATATATACAAATAATTTTATAAAATCCACAGTAGGTTCTTCCATATGACAGAGGCGCGTCTGAAATGAATGTTTCTGTTTAGAACACAATTGAAGAATGATAATTGACTTTTGCATTTTAAACTTTAATGCAAGCCATTATATATACAAATAATTTTATATAATCAACAGTAGGTTCTTCCATATGACAGAGGCGCGTCTGAAATGAATGTTTCTGTTTAGAACACAATTGAAGAATGATAATTGACTTTTGCATTTTAAACTTTAATGCAAGCCATTATATATACAAATAATTTTATAAAATCCACAGTAGGTTCTTCCATATGACAGAGGCGCGTCTGAAATGAATGTTTCTGTTTAGAACACAATTGAAGAATGATAATTGACTTTTGCATTTTAAACTTTAATGCAAACCATTATATATACAAATAATTTTATAAAATCCACAGTAGGTTCTTCCATATGACAGAGGCGCGTCTGAAATGAATGTTTCTGTTTAGAACACAATTGAAGAATGATAATTGACTTTTGCATTTTAAACTTTAATGCAAGCCATTATATATACAAATAATTTTATAAAATCCACAGTAGGTTCTTCCATATGACAGAGGCGCGTCTGAAATGAATGTTTCTGTTTAGAACACAATTGAAGAATGATAATTGACTTTTGCATTTTAAATTTTAATGCAAGCCATTATATATACAAATAATTTTATAAAATCCACAGTAGGTTCTTCCATATGACAGAGGCGCGTCTGAAATGAATGTTTCTGTTTAGAACACAATTGAAGAATGATAATTGACTTTTGCATTTTAAACTTTAATGCAAGCCATTATATATACAAATAATTTTATAAAATCCACAGTAGGTTCTTCCATATGACAGAGGCGCGTCTGAAATGAATGTTTCTGTTTAGAACACAATTGAAGAATGATAATTGACTTTTGCATTTTAAACTTTAATGCAAACCATTATATATACAAATAATTTTATAAAATCCACAGTAGGTTCTTCCATATGACAGAGGCGCGTCTGAAATGAATGTTTCTGTTTAGAACACAATTGAAGAATGATAATTGACTTTTGCATTTTAAACTTTAATGCAAACCATTATATATACAAATAATTTTATAAAATCCACAGTAGGTTCTTCCATATGACAGAGGCGCGTCTGAAATGAATGTTTCTGTTTAGAACACAATTGAAGAATGATAATTGACTTTTGCATTTTAAACTTTAATGCAAGCCATTATATATACAAATAATTTTATAAAATCCACAGTAGGTTCTTCCATATGACAGAGGCGCGTCTGAAATGAATGTTTCTGTTTAGAACACAATTGAAGAATGATAATTGACTTTTGCATTTTAAACTTTAATGCAAGCCATTATATATACAAATAATTTTATAAAATCAACAGTAGGTTCTTCCATATGACAGAGGCGCGTCTGAAATGAATGTTTCTGCTTAGAACACAATTGAAGAATGATAATTGACTTTTGCATTTTAAACTTTAATGCAAGCCATTATATATACAAATAATTTTATAAAATCAACAGTAGGTTCTTCCATATGACAGAGGCGCGTCTGAAATGAATGTTTCTGTTTAGAACACAATTGAAGAATGATAATTGACTTTTGCATTTTAAATTTTAATGCAAGCCATTATATATACAAATAATTTTATAAAATCAACAGTAGGTTCTTCCATATGACAGAGGCGCGTCTGAAATGAATGTTTCTGTTTAGAACACAATTGAAGAATGATAATTGACTTTTGCATTTTAAACTTTAATGCAAGCCATTATATATACAAATAATTTTATAAAATCCACAGTAGGTTCTTCCATATGACAGAGGCGCGTCTGAAATGAATGTTTCTGTTTAGAACACAATTGAAGAATGATAATTGACTTTTGCATTTTAAACTTTAATGCAAGCCATTATATATACAAATAATTTTATAAAATCCACAGTAGGTTCTTCCATATGACAGAGGCGCGTCTGAAATGAATGTTTCTGTTTAGAACACAATTGAAGAATGATAATTGACTTTTGCATTTTAAACTTTAATGCAAGCCATTATATATACAAATAATTTTATAAAATCAACAGTAGGTTCTTCCATATGACAGAGGCGCGTCTGAAATGAATGTTTCTGTTTAGAACACAATTGAAGAATGATAATTGACTTTTGCATTTTAAACTTTAATGCAAGCCGTTATATATACAAATAATTTTATAAAATCCACAGTAGGTTCTTCCATATGACAGAGGCGCGTCTGAAATGAATGTTTCTGTTTAGAACACAATTGAAGAATTATAATTGACTTTTGCATTTTAAACTTTAATGCAAACCATTATATATACAAATAATTTTATAAAATCCACAGTAGGTTCTTCCATATGACAGAGGCGCGTCTGAAATGAATGTTTCTGTTTAGAACACAATTGAAGAATGATAATTGACTTTTGCATTTTAAACTTTAATGCAAGCCATTATATATACAAATAATTTTATAAAATCCACAGTAGGTTCTTCCATATGACAGAGGCGCGTCTGAAATGAATGTTTCTGTTTAGAACACAATTGAAGAATGATAATTGACTTTTGCATTTTAAATTTTAATGCAAGCCATTATATATACAAATAATTTTATAAAATCCACAGTAGGTTCTTCCATATGACAGAGGCGCGTCTGAAATGAATGTTTCTGTTTAGAACACAATTGAAGAATGATAATTGACTTTTGCATTTTAAACTTTAATGCAAGCCATTATATATACAAATAATTTTATAAAATCCACAGTAGGTTCTTCCATATGACAGAGGCGCGTCTGAAATGAATGTTTCTGTTTAGAACACAATTGAAGAATGATAATTGACTTTTGCATTTTAAACTTTAATGCAAGCCATTATATATACAAATAATTTTATAAAATCAACAGTAGGTTCTTCCATATGACAGAGGCGCGTCTGAAATGAATGTTTCTGTTTAGAACACAATTGAAGAATGATAATTGACTTTTGCATTTTAAACTTTAATGCAAACCATTATATATACAAATAATTTTATAAAATCCACAGTAGGTTCTTCCATATGACAGAGGCGCGTCTGAAATGAATGTTTCTGTTTAGAACACAATTGAAGAATGATAATTGACTTTTACATTTTAAACTTTAATGCAAACCATTATATATACAAATAATTTTATAAAATCCACAGTAGGTTCTTCCATATGACAGAGGCGCGTCTGAAATGAATGTTTCTGTATAGAACACAATTGAAGAATGATAATTGACTTTTGCATTTTAAACTTTAATGCAAACCATTATATATACAAATAATTTTATAAAATCCACAGTAGGTTCTTCCATATGACAGAGGCGCGTCTGAAATGAATGTTTCTGTTTAGAACACAATTGAAGAATGATAATTGACTTTTGCATTTTAAATTTTAATGCAAGCCATTATATATACAAATAATTTTATAAAATCCACAGTAGGTTCTTCCATATGACAGAGGCGCGTCTGAAATTAATGTTTCTGTATAGAACACAATTGAAGAATGATAATTGACTTTTGCATTTTAAACTTTAATGCAAGCCATTATATATACAAATAATTTTATAAAATCAACAGTAGGTTCTTCCATATGACAGAGGCGCGTCTGAAATGAATGTTTCTGTATAGAACACAATTGAAGAATGATAATTGACTTTTGCATTTTAAATTTTAATGCAAGCCATTATATATACAAATAATTTTATAAAATCCACAGTAGGTTCTTCCATATGACAGAGGCGCGTCTGAAATGAATGTTTCTGTATAGAACACAATTGAAGAATGATAATTGACTTTTGCATTTTAAACTTTAATGCAAGCCATTATATATACAAATAATTTTATAAAATCAACAGTAGGTTCTTCCATATGACAGAGGCGCGTCTGAAATGAATGTTTCTGTATAGAACACAATTGAAGAATGATAATTGACTTTTGCATTTTAAATTTTAATGCAAGCCATTATATATACAAATAATTTTATAAAATCCACAGTAGGTTCTTCCATATGACAGAGGCGCATCTGAAATGAATGTTTCTGTATAGAACACAATTGAAGAATGATAATTGACTTTTGCATTTTAAATTTTAATGCAAGCCATTATATATACAAATAATTTTATAAAATCCACAGTAGGTTCTTCCATATGACAGAGGCGCGTCTGAAATGAATGTTTCTGTATAGAACACAATTGAAGAATGATAATTGACTTTTGCATTTTAAACTTTAATGCAAGCCATTATATATACAAATAATTTTATAAAATCAACAGTAGGTTCTTCCATATGACAGAGGCGCGTCTGAAATGAATGTTTCTGTATAGAACACAATTGAAGAATGATAATTGACTTTTGCATTTTAAATTTTAATGCAAGCCATTATATATACAAATAATTTTATAAAATCCACAGTAGGTTCTTCCATATGACAGAGGCGCGTCTGAAATGAATGTTTCTGTATAGAACACAATTGAAGAATGATAATTGACTTTTGCATTTTAAACTTTAATGCAAGCCATTATATATACAAATAATTTTATAAAATCAACAGTAGGTTCTTCCATATGACAGAGGCGCGTCTGAAATGAATGTTTCTGGTTAGAACACAATTGAAGAATGATAATTGACTTTTGCATTTTAAATTTTAATGCAAGCCATTATATATACGAATAATTTTATAAAATCCACAGTAGGTTCTTCCATATGACAGAGGCGCGTCTGAAATGAATGTTTCTGTATAGAACACAATTGAAGAATGATAATTGACTTTTGCATTTTAAACTTTAATGCAAGCCATTATATATACAAATAATTTTATAAAATCAACAGTAGGTTCTTCCATATGACAGAGGCGCGTCTGAAATGAATGTTTCTGTATAGAACACAATTGAAGAATGATAATTGACTTTTGCATTTTAAATTTTAATGCAAGCCATTATATATACAAATAATTTTATAAAATCCACAGTAGGTTCTTCCATATGACAGAGGCGCGTCTGAAATGAATGTTTCTGTATAGAACACAATTGAAGAATGATAATTGACTTTTGCATTTTAAACTTTAATGCAAGCCATTATATATACAAATAATTTTATAAAATCAACAGTAGGTTCTTCCATATGACAGAGGCGCGTCTGAAATGAATGTTTCTGGTTAGAACACAATTGAAGAATGATAATTGACTTTTGCATTTTAAATTTTAATGCAAGCCATTATATATACGAATAATTTTATAAAATCCACAGTAGGTTCTTCCATATGACAGAGGCGCGTCTGAAATGAATGTTTCTGTATAGAACACAATTGAAGAATGATAATTGACTTTTGCATTTTAAACTTTAATGCAAGCCATTATATATACAAATAATTTTATAAAATCAACAGTAGGTTCTTCCATATGACAGAGGCGCGTCTGAAATGAATGTTTCTGTTTAGAACACAATTGAAGAATGATAATTGACTTTTGCATTTTAAATTTTAATGCAAGCCATTATATATACAAATAATTTTATAAAATCCACAGTAGGTTCTTCCATATGACAGAGGCGCGTCTGAAATGAATGTTTCTGTTTAGAACACAATTGAAGAATGATAATTGACTTTTGCATTTTAAATTTTAATGCAAGCCATTATATATACAAATAATTTTATAAAATCAACAGTAGGTTCTTCCATATGACAGAGGCGCGTCTGAAATGAATGTTTCTGTATAGAACACAATTGAAGAATGATAATTGACTTTTGCATTTTAAATTTTAATGCAAGCCATTATATATACAAATAATTTTATAAAATCCACAGTAGGTTCTTCCATATGACAGAGGCGCGTCTGAAATGAATGTTTCTGTTTAGAACACAATTGAAGAATGATAATTGACTTTTGCATTTTAAATTTTAATGCAAGCCATTATATATACAAATAATTTTATAAAATCCACAGTAGGTTCTTCCATATGACAGAGGCGCGTCTGAAATGAATGTTTCTGTTTAGAACACAATTGAAGAATGATAATTGACTTTTGCATTTTAAACTTTAATGCAAGCCATTATATATACAAATAATTTTATAAAATCAACAGTAGGTTCTTCCATATGACAGAGGCGCGTCTGAAATGAATGTTTCTGTTTAGAACACAATTGAAGAATGATAATTGACTTTTGCATTTTAAACTTTAATGCAAGCCATTATATATACAAATAATTTTATAAAATCAACAGTAGGTTCTTCCATATGACAGAGGCGCGTCTAAAATGAATGTTTCTGTATAGAACACAATTGAAGAATGATAATTGACTTTTGCATTTTAAACTTTAATGCAAGCCATTATATATACAAATAATTTTATAAAATCAACAGTAGGTTCTTCCATATGACAGAGGCGCGTCTGAAATGAATGTTTCTGTTTAGAACACAATTGAAGAATGATAATTGACTTTTGCATTTTAAACTTTAATGCAAGCCATTATATATACAAATAATTTTATAAAATCCACAGTAGGTTCTCTACAGTGTAATGTTGAGTACAATTTATTGCGGACTTAGACATTGCGAAAGGCATGTAAAGTTTTTTTCCGGTACACCACGTTGGTCCCTAAATTGAGTGGCCAATAAATCGATTTGATTGAAAAAAATTGGTGATTTCATCGATTTTTTTTTTTTTTTTTTTTTTTTTTAATTCAATTTTCACCCCAAACAAGGCACAGTGCCACTTTGAAGCAGGGGGCTACTATTAGGGACTTAATTAGCGGGGTCATTATGAAGAGAGAAGAGTAGAAAGATGTTTGTTAACATTACACTTGAACTTCTGCATATCATTGCAGTTGGGAAAGCAGAATCCCGGAAAGGAGTTCCAAAGACCCGCAGTTCTATGGAAGAAACTATTGGAGTAAAAGGCTTTCTTGCACCTAGGGATCTCTACTGTAAAGGGATGAGACTTAGTAGCTTGTCGGGTTTGTCGGGGGTAGTTACGTCGGGGAGGTACAAGTGTTTGCAGTTCGTCAGAGCATTCACCATTAAAGTATTTGTAGAACAGGCAGAGGGATGCAACATCTCGTCGATGGGACAGAGGTTGAAGCCTAGATGACAGTTCAGGACCTATCAGGTTGGCGACTCTCTTTTGAACCCTGTCCAGGAGCGAGAGACAAGCAGCAGATGCACCAGCCCAGATGTGACAACAGTACTCCATACATGGGCGAATGGTTGCCTTATAGAGGTATAGGATACTGTCAGGCATAAGTAGTTTTCTAGCACAGTAGAGGGAGTCTACCTTCCTTGCAGCAACCTTGGCAATGCTCTCAATGTATCTATTCCAGTTCATATTCCCTGTAAACGTTAGGCCGAGGAGTTTAAAAGAAGTACTTTCAGGCAATGTGTTCTTGGCCATTGCTATTAGTGGTAGAGAAGGTTTCTTGTAGTTATTGAAGGAAACAAGCTTAGTCTTAGCAGCATTGAATGTGACCAACCATTTTTGTCCCCATTCCACTATCGATTGGAGGTCATCCTCTAGTGTTTCTGCCATTTCCTTGGATATGTGTTCATTTGTTTTCCCCTCATATCTGTTATAGAGCGTGGTGTCATCGGCAAATATACCCATCTCCGAAACAATTTTATCAGGGAGGTCGTTTATGAATATCAGGAATAATAGAGGTCCAAGGATAGACCCCTGAGGTACTCCCACATTTATGTCATATTGTTTGGATGTATGTCCGTCGAGGACAACTTTGATTTTTCTATTATTTAAGAAGGATTTAATTACATTATGAAATCTTCCAGTGATTCCATATGATCTAATTTTCCTTAGAAGACCATCGTGCAGTACCCTGTCAAAAGCCTTAGATATATCAAGGGCCACCGCTCTACCCTCCCCTGTTTTATCCAATGAACGGTATATACGTTCAGAAACTACCGTTAAGATATCTGCTGTTGAACGGGCTTGCCTTAATCCATATTGTTTGTCAGTCAGGAGTTTGGTAGCTGTTAGGTGCTGGACTAGGGCTTGATTAACTAAGGACTCAAATATTTTGGCAAAAAGCGGGAGGAGGCTAATGGGGCGATAATTTAGTGGGTCAGTTCTTTCACCAGAATTCTTGAAGACTGGTACCACAGAGGCGGTTTTCCAGCAGTCGAGAAAACAAGATTCGTTAAGGCATTTATTGTAAAGTTTGGACAAAACTGGAGCAACCTCGGCAGAGCATTTTGACGACAATGAAAATATGAGAGTGTGGAACATTTGCTGATCATCATCCAACCCCGGGCAACATCGGTTCAGCCTGCTAGTTTATATATATTTCACAACTTATATATATACTAGTGGGGGTACCCGGCGTTGCCCGGGTGTTTGTAGGTGTGTGCGGTGTTAAATAAAAATGAAACTGGGGTAGGATCGAACCCGAAGCCCTGAAGCGAAGTTTGAAAATAAAATCGGCCAGCCAGAATGAGTTAGTGAAAGATGTTTGAATTTATTTAAGGAAGAACCAAATTGACAGGTGCGCGCATTGAAGTCGTCGAGCGTTACGACGACGACGTAAGCATTGTTATAAGCGAAGTAAAAAGCGAAAACAACGTTAAAACTTAAGCGGGGGGGAGGTAATCAAAACATTGAAAAAAAAACACAAAAAAACGAAGAAAACAGAAAAACGAACACGTGAAAAATGGCTTAAATAAGCCTGTTTCGATATTAAAATTTAAAAAATCGGTGGGTACCCGGGTGTTTTTGGGTGTGTGGTCGGGGGTGGATAAGCGAAGTAAAAAAAACAAACAGAAAAACGAAAGTTACATGAAAAATGGCTTAAATAACACTGGTTCAATATTTAAATTTAAAAAACCGAAAAAAGAAGAAGACATCTCACACCACGATTCAAACCCAAAACATTTAGATAATGAACTAAGGCGCTAATCAACTGACCTGACACGACGTACATGAAATTTGTTCAGTTTTTCAACCATTTAAAGTAAATCAGGTCATGACGTCATCTGGCTCATGCGTAGAACCGGTCGTCGTCACGAGAAGGCCGTTTTTGTTGACCCCGCCCCATGTCGAAAATTGTCGATTTCGGGGTGAAAAAAATGAACGTTTTTGGCCAATTTTTCGATATTTTTCGAGCGAAGGATGGGGCTTCAATATGATACTGAGTTTGTGAATTTTCGTTGTGTCTGTCAAAAGTTTTTAGCAGACACACAAACATACACACATACATTTTCGCGTTTATATATATAGATATGTCTATAATATAAAGTTGAATGTGTGTGTGTGTGTGTGTGTGTCTGGTCACGAACAGGCTCCTATATGGTTGACTTTTTTAAAAAACTGATTACATATAATGATAGAAGATGTATTGAGACACAGGAATGGGTATGTTTGATCTGGCAGAACGGTAGTTGATTAAAATTGTGGGGTCTGCGTTCGCGCCTGGTCCCCTAAGTATGGAAATAAAAAATTTAAAAACTAAAAAAAAACGTTTACAAGTGTTTTTTATATAGATGTACATAAGAATATTTTGATAAGTATGTTTTAACTTAAATAGGGATGGTATAATAAAATTCGAAATACGACTCTACAATAAATATCCACTCCTTGGTAGTGTAACGACTCATAATGACCTTGGAAGGATTACTCCAGATGATCTGTAAAAATGAAAGAAAAATATGAAAAATTAAGAAAGTTATGAATTTTTTTTAACCATCAGCTTCTTTTGGGACACCATATATATATTTCAGACGATATCCAAACATCGTTAAACTCACTACTCGTTCAAGCAGCCGCCAATAGCGTAATGGTTAGGAGCCTTGACTGCCGTACAAACGGTCGGGTTTCAATCCTGGCTTGAGGTAGTTGCCTGTCTAGCCGCACTGATGAGCTGTGAAACAGCGAAACAGTACTGTATGTGGATGACTATAGTGCTCCTCACCTTGAGTTGAGCATATTGAGAAGTGAAACACGAATTACCATTAGCATAAAAGCGACGCTCTTTGTGTAAACAAATCGAGCGGAGGTATTTCAGACGATATCCAAACATCGTTAAACTCACTACTCGTTCAAGCAGCCGCCAATAGCGTAATGGTTAGGAGCCTTGACTGCCGTACAAACGGTCGGGTTTCAATCCTGGCTTGAGGTAGTTGCCTGTCTAGCCGCACTGATGAGCTGTGAAACAGCGAAACAGTACTGTATGTGGATGACTATATATATATATATATATATATATATAATATAAAGATGAATGTGTGTGTGTGTGTCTGGTCACGAATAGGCTCCTATATGGTTGACTTTTTTAAAAAACTGATTACATATAATGATAGAAGATGTATCGAGACACAGGAATGGGTATGATTGATCTGGCAGAACGGTGGTTCATTAAAATTGTGGGGTCTATGTTCACACCTGGTCCACAAAGTATGGAAATAAAAAATTAAATAAAAAACGTTTACAAGTGTTTTTGATATAGATGTACATAATAATACTTTGATAAGTATGTTTTAACTTAAATAGAGATGGTATAATAAAATTGTGGGGTCTGCATTCACGCCTGGCCTCCATAGAATGGAAATAGGCACAAACTTTAATAAAGACTTCATATCTATCTTCGTAAGTATACATTGATAATTATGTTTCAGTTTGAAGAAATTTTTTTTTTTTTTTTCACACAGTGATCACCACTTATCAAGGCCCGGAAGCCACTCAGGGATAAGGGTTATTGCAAGTACATTAAGGAGATTTGCTGAAGTGTTTACTTAAGGGGGCGGTTCATTAGGAATTTGTTAACATTGGACTTGAAGACATCCAAGTTGTAGTCCGGAGGGAAGCAGGCAGACGGAACAGAGTTCCACAGGCGTGCAGTTCTAAGAAAGAAGCTTTGTTCATGGAATCCGCGTTTTGATTTAGGCACAGATATAGAGTGGGGGAAATTTTTCACAGTGGATTCAGCTAGACGGGTGTTTTTCATGAAAGATTGGCGAGGGGGGACCAGACGAGCATCTGCCATGGAAATAACGATAAAACAAGGACAGGCTCGCAACGTCTCTTCTGTGGGAGAGAGGTTGCAGGGTAGAGAAAAGGGCATCCCCCACTAAGCCACGAAGTCTATTTTGTACTCTGTCAAGGCAGGATAGGCTGTTTTTAGCAGCTACTGCCCAGATATGGCAACAGTATTCCATCCTTGCACCTACTTGGCTTTTATATA
>NC_136521.1:4364267-4366767 GCF_053919585.1 Euprymna scolopes | reverse complement strand
CTGTGTACAGTAATACAAACCCAGTTGCCACAAAATATATAACAAATGTTATCAAAGGCAAGATAAGTTACTTTTCTACCTAACTGGATATGTTTTGAGTGTTTTTATTTAATGCAACAATTTTTATTCAGCTCGAAAAACCGTGTTTACCGATGTATTGGAAAATTTAAAATGGCGACCGACCGACTCTCTCTTTGACACGGTAAATTTGTGAAAAAGCATTAAAAATTAAAAAAAACTAGACAAAATACTGTTAGAAACTCGCTCAATATATGTTACCGTGACATAGGCTGGCATATATCCGGTGAGTTTTTAACAGTATTTTGTATATTTTTATTTTTAACTCCTTCTCCCAAACTTACCACGTCAAAGAGAGTCAGGCAGTCAGGCACCATTTTTAACTTTCCAAACATCGGTAAACACTGTTTTTCGAGCTGAATAAACATGTTACATTAAATAAAAACACTAAAAACATACCCAATTAGGTAGAAAAGTAACTTATCTTGCCTTTGATAACATTTATTTGTTATATATATAGATATATATATATATATATATTTTTTTTTTTTTTTTGACAACTTTTTTGAATCTACGTGTATAGTAATACGAACCCATGTTTTATATAAAAAAAGTTATTTTTTGCCTGGCAAATAATTTACGCCGCTGAACTACACATTTGCCAGTTTTTATTTCTCATGCAGAGAGTGATCCGTGCTGAAATAATAACGTTATGGTAAATTTTTAGATTAGGTCCACTCCACCTCCACAATTTTCTTTTAAATCGCGACTTTTCTAGTTTTTCGACTATGCTGAATACGGAAATCGCATTGAATTTTTTTCAGAAATACGTAGTTATCGAGATACAAAAAGTTGCAATATGCATTGTATTATTTGGCGGCCATCTTTTTTACGCACGTGCACGCACGCCATAAACAAATCTACGTGGGTAACAAAGATTGCCGCCAAAGAATACAATGCATAACACAACTTTTTGTATCTCGATAACTACGTATTTCTGAAAAAATTCAATGCGATTTCCGTATTCAGCATAGTCGAAAACCTATAAAAGTCGTCATTTAAAAGAAAATTGTAGAGGTGGACCTAATCTAAAAAAAAAAAAAAAAAAATACCCGTTATTTAAAAAGCCATTCTTAACATGGGAAGGGTGTTTTGTACTTTAACCTCACAATTGAATAATAATAAAAAAAGACATATCCTAAAACTGTAATTAAACTTGGAAATACGATTTAAAAAATAGCGCGGATCTGCATTAGCACCATTTATTTATAAAAATTTATAGAAATTTTTAGTTTTTTTTTTAGTGATACGACGTATCACTGATACGTCACGATTTATCGACCCCCCCCCCCCCGTTCGACTGACACACGCACTCTATCGGCCGTTCTGGAAACTAAAATACACACATTCGCCTCATGGCACTGATGTGCCAAAAAACGTATACCCAATTGACTTTTTTCGTTTAAAAATTTCATTGGTACTTAATGACGAGTATAGACCCTGTGCAAACAAACATTGGCCTATTTAGCCATGAAAAACTTTTTCATGCCAAAATAATTTTTAAAACTCCAAAAGAAAATGCTAATTTCGTTTCGCTAAAATTTGCGTTCCGTTCCATTTTTTTTTTTTTTTTTTTTTTCTTTTTTTACATCTGTTCACGGCCGCCATCTTGCGTAGTCAAGATTGCCTAAACGTGAAAATGCGGCGACTAATTTCATTTCATTCAAGTTGTTAATTGATTTAAAAATTAAAAGGGTTTGTATTACTATATATAGATTCGAAAAAGTTGTCAAAACAAATGTATAACAAATGTTATCAAAGGCCAGATAAGTTACTTTTCTACCTAACTGGATAATTTTAGTGTTTTTATTTATTGTAACATGTTTATTCAGCTCGAAAAAACAATGTTTACCGATGTATTGGAAATTTTAAAATGGCGCCCGACTCTCTTTGACGCGGTAAGTTTGTGAAAAGGAGTTAAAAATATACAAAATACTGTCAAAAGTCCACCGAATATATGTCAGCCTATGTCACGGTAAGATTGAGCGAGTTTTTAACCATATTTTGTCTAGTTTTTATTTATAACTCCTTTTCCCAAACTTACCGTGTTCAAGAGAGTCGGCTGTCATTTTAAATTTTCCAATACATCGGTAAACAGTGTATGTTTTTCGAGCTGAATAAACATGTTACGTTAAATAAAAACATATCAATTTGGTAGAAAAGTAACTTCTCTTGCCTTTGATAACATTTGTTATATATTTGTATATTTGTTTTTTGACAACTTTTTCGAGTCTGTGTACAGTAATACAAACAGTTTTTTTTTGGGGGGGGGGGCATTATAGTTATAGGTAACTATTAACAGGAAAATTGTCCGATATGTTTTTATAAAATTGTTAGATGAAAGTACAGAATAGGTATACAAGTTGTATACCTATTCTGTATACTATACCACACCCTCATGTTAAGGATGGTTTTCTAAACG
>NC_136521.1:4201767-4356767 GCF_053919585.1 Euprymna scolopes | reverse complement strand
GCAAGGTAAGTTACTCTTCTACCTAGCTGAATAAGTTTTTAGTGGTTTTTAATCACTTTAAAACGTTTATTCGATTGGGGAAAAAGTGTCAAGTGTTAGGTTAAAACACGAAAAATGCTCGCAAATGTACACTTCAGTATTTGCAGTTTTTGAAAATAACATAAAAATAAAACAAAATGCTGTTAGAAACTCACCCAATATGTCATGGTAACATTTATTGGGTGGGTTTTCTAACATGTCAGAAGTATGTCACAAAGGAAATTGAGAGAAAGCAAGAAATAATCGAGATGCGGGTGGAGTTGGAGGAAACTGCAATGAAAGTGTAAATCCACCCGGGCAACACCGGGTTGATCGAGCAAATTTAATTACACGGCTGAACTGGTGACGGTTTAAGCAATAAGACTGTCAAGGCAATCAAGGCGTGAGTTTGTAGTCACGCCATTTTCTCGTATGACGTTTCCTCTAATAAAACGGTAAATAATAAAATAAAATAACTGTTCAGACATTAGGGTACACAAACTAATGCTTCAGCTATACGAGGGTCTCATTCCGGAAGTAAAGCCTTTTTTTTTTTTTTTTTTTTTTTTTTTTTAAATAAATAAAAAAAAAACGTGCTGCGAAGATGGGAGTGATACAATTAAAACTAACAAGCTTTTTGTTCTTCAAAATTGATTTTCCAACGTAGTCGCCACTATTCTCAATCCATTTTAGCCAGAGATTAACGATGGCTGTGCATATGGGTAGGTGTGTCAGAAACTAACCTTACGAATGCGTGAAATATATATTGAATAATTCGACCCCCTATCTTTCCAAGCTTATAACTACTCGAAAAATGTAATTTAAACCCTAATTTTTTTTTCAATTAAAGGACCAAGGACCAAGGTTTCATTAAAAAAACAAAACAAAAAAAAAACGTGGTTTAAAAAAAAAAAGTTTTAAACTTCTGACTTTACAGGTAAATTTCTAAAAAAAACTCTACTTTTTTTTTTAAATTTGATTATATTATTTATTGACCTTTTCTCTTCAATTTGTGATATATAAAACTTTGGTGAGTAAATTAATTATTTACTTTTTAATAGACATTTCAAAATGGGGGGCGTGAATTTAAAAAAGACAAAACGTTTGTCTAAAATATTATATTCGGTTTATTGGAAAGAGCATAAAATTTCACATTAACCCTGAAAATATCGTAAAAAATTGAATCCATAGAAAAATATTGATAGATTTTTAAAGTTTAAAAATACTTAGCTCGTAAAATTCAATTGATTTCATTACTGTTAAAAAAAAAATATATTTCTATTACTTTTAAAATAACTTTAATAGTTTATTGTGGAAGTATAATCCATAAAGAAAATAAACAACCCACTTTTAAGAGAGAAATTCCGAGTTTTTTATATTTTATTCGCAGTTTCGTGTTAGAGGGTTCAAAAATTCCTATAAAAATTCTGATGTACCTAACGCAGTGTGTGTATATATATATATATATATATATATATATATACTAGACTACCCTTGACCCGTTGGGTCAGTATGTTATATTAGCTATGGAATTCATGTATGAGCGTAACACTTGTGACGTAAAGAAAATAGTTTTTTTTTTTTTTTGTTTTTTTTTGACATTAATTTCATTACTGTTTAAAAAAAAAAAAAAAAAAAATATATATATATATATATATATATATTTATATATATATATTTCTATTACTTTTAAAATAACTTTAATAGTTTATTTTGGAAGTATAATCCATAAAGAAAATAAACAACCCACTTTTAAAAGAGAAATTCCGAGTTTTTTTTATATTTTATTCGCAGTTTCGTGTTAGGGGTGTCAAAAATTTCTACAAAAATTCTGATACACCTAGTGCATGGGTGTCTGGAGCTTTGTCAACTGAGAATCGTTCCAAAACTAAAGCCTCTTATTTTTTTATATTTTTTTTTTTCTAATTTTTATTTATTTTTTAACTACAAAAACGGGAGTTGTACCATTAAAACGAGTGACCTTTTGTGCTCCAGAATTTATTTTCCTACATAGTCACCACCATTCTTGGTGCACTTTTGCCAGGAATTTAATGACTCCTCTCTGCTTCTGACGTACGTTTTAGTCTCGCACCGTCAAGATCTGCAACAGAGAAATGATTCTTTCAGATCATGAATGCATAAGTTCAGTCATCATAACAATACGATTTGTCATTCCTTCTGATCCAACGAAGCAGAATTATAAAAATAAATAAAAAGCATTACTTTTGGAACGTCCCTCATGTGTCCTGGAGTTGCCCGACAACAAACATAAAAGGTGGATTTAAATTTTACAGAAACTAGCAGGGTAACCCATGACTTTTTTAAAATTACATTTTCTTCCCAAACAAGGCACGTTTCCACTTTGGTGTAGGGGGCTACTATCAGGGACCTAAGCTACTGGGGTACTATGTAGGGAGTTGGGCAGCAAGATGTCTGTTTACGTTACACTTGAACTTCTGCATGTCAATACAGTTGGGGAAGTAGGGACTCGGAAAGGAATTCCAAAGTCTAGCGGTTCTGGGGAAGAAACTACTGGAGTAGAAGGCTCTCTTACATCTAGGGATCTCTACTGTGAAGGGGTGGGATTTAGCTGCTTGTCGGGTTTGTCGGGGGGTATTTACGTCGTGGGGGCACAAGTGCTTGCAGTTCGTCAGATAATTCACCATTAAAATACTTGCAGAACAGGCAGAGGGATGCAGCATTTTGTCGATGGGACAGAGACTGAAGCTTAGATGACAGTTCAGGACCTATCAGGTTGGCAACTCTCTTTTGGATCTTGTCTAGGAGCGAGAGACTAGTAGCCGATGACAACAATACTACATACATGGGCGAATAGTGACCTTACAGAGGTACAGGATACTTTCGGGCGTTAGTAGCTTTCTAGCACGGTAAAGAGAGCCTACCTTCTTTGCAGCGGTTCTGGTAATATCTCTCAGTGTAATTGTTCTAACTCATGTGTCCGTTTACGTTAGGCCAAGGAGTTTAAAAGAAGTACTTTCAGATAATGAATCTTTGGCCATTGCTATTGGTGGTAGAGAAGGTTTCTTGTAATTATTGAAGGAAACCAGTTTAGTCTTGACAGCATTGAATGTGACCATCCATTTTTGTCCCCATTCCACTACAGATTTGAGGTCATCCTCTGGTGTTTCTGCCATTTCCTTAGATATGCGTTCGTTTGTTTTCCTATTGTGCCTGTTATAGAGCTTAGTGTCATCAGCATATATACCCCTCTCACAATTTTGTCAGGGAGGTCATTTATGAATGTTAGGAATAATAGGTCCAAGGATAGACCCCTGAGGCACTCCCGCATTTGTATCATATTGTTTAGATGTACGACTGTCGAGGACAACCTGGATTTTTCTATTATTTAAGGAGGATTTAATTATGTTAAGTATTTTTCCAGTGATACCATATGATCTGGTTTTCCTGAGAAGGCCTTCGTGCCATATCCTGTCAAAAGCCATAGATATATCTAGAGCTACCGCTCTACCCTCCCCTGCGTTGGCCAGAATTGAATGAAACCGAATGTGCTACACTTCCAATACTTTTGCTGCCATCGAAATGAGTAAAATCACCCATTCGTCAGTCAAATTGATTGCCTATTCTAGTCGGGAGCCCACCGCAGTGCACCATGAGGAAGCGCGCATACTTCCCAGTAGTAACTTGGTCCATAATGCATTTTAGTGTACATTGCACTGTAGAGAAACTACTGTTGATTTTTTTTTTTTTTTTTTTTTAAATATATGACTCAAATAAAAATTTAAAATGCAAAAGTTGAGTATTATGGTTCTAGTGTGCTCTAAATAAAAAACCTTTGTTTCAAATGCGCCCCCATCTTACCAAAGAACTTACTGTTGATTTTTATATGCCGAGCCCTTCTGCTTTTCGGTGATAAAACTTCTGAAATGTATGTATGATGTTAGGCTGTATAAAGGTGTTAACTTTCGTCAAAATCGGACTGCTCATACTTTAATCAGATATTTTCGATTATCGATTTTCAATACTTATCAGAGGCATTCCAATATAAAATCTGTCAAAATCTAACTGTTCCTTCTTTAATGTGTTTTTTTTTTTTTTTTTTTTTTTTTTTTTTTTTTTTTTTTTTTTTTTTTTTACAAAGGGGTTATCACTCCTCTGTACCGTAGTCAAATGGAACATGTTATAGTAATCGTTAGCAGTGGAAATTTGGTATATTGGATTACTTAAAGGATGGCTCATCAAGAATTTGTTCATGTTGGATTTGATGACAACCAAATTGTAGTCCGTTGGAGACCGGAACAGTTCCACAGACGTGCAGTTTCTAAGAAGGAAGCTTTATTCATATAATCTACTTTTAGGTTTAGGCACAGATAAAGAGTGGGGGAAATTAACTGTACTAAATGTTTTTTATTTTTTTATACATTCATTGTGCATACTGTTTTTTGACATATCGGCACTGATTATTTCTTTCTTTTACAACGGACGAAAATTCCTTATTTAAGCTCTAAATAAAAAAAATGAATTTGAGATTCTTTCTTGGCAATCTGGGGCAAGATCAAAGTGTAGTATCTGTTCCGGCAGATGCTGCACTTTAGATAATTTGTACCAGTCAATGGAGGGGAAACCCTCTATACTGGGACAATTATTATTTTTGGTAACCAGAGTGCCCCCTTTTTGCCTACTTTTAGGGGAGCTGGTTTTTACCTCACATTAAAAACGGCCTTGTGCCTAATTTGCTCAGTGGGGGAGCAAATAAATACCATCTGTTCCGGCAGATCCTGCAAGCAAAGACCATATGTGGGGGGAAATTCCACATATAAGATCTTGGTCAATGTAGGGGCAACCCTTCATACCAATTGTCACTATCCAGCTCCCCTACTCCCCGGGGAGTTGGTCCCGATGTCCCCTTCACTCCTCACTTTAAAAATCGGCCTTGTGCCTAATTTGCTCAGTGGGGGAGCAAATAAATGCCTCAAAGTGTAGCATCTGTTCTTCAGATGCTGCATTTCAATTTCTTGTTCTGTCAGTGGAGGAGAAATCCTTCACGACTAAGACAATTTTTATTTTTGTCCCTTTTCTCCACATTAAAAACGACCCTGGTGTCTAACTCTGTCCTGTGGGGAGGCATTGTACCTATTTACTATGCCTCCCCACGGGACAGTTAGACACCAGGGTCGTTTTTTAACGTGGAGAAAAGGTACAAAAATAAAAAATAAAAAATTGTCTCGGTCGTGAAGGACTGATCCTCCACTGAAAGAGAACAAGAAATGGAACTGCAGCATCTGAAGAACAGATGGTATTTATTTGCTCCCCCACCGAGCAAATTAGGCACATCGCCGATTTTTAATGTGAGGAGTAAAGGGAGGGGGAAGGGAAAAAGGGGACCAGCTCCCGAGAGGTGGGAAATGGGAGCTGGTTAATGGTCAGGCATGTGGGGTTGCCCCCACATCTGGTCTTTGCTTGCAGTATCTGCTGGAACAGATACTACACTTTGATCTTGACCAAAAGGCCAAGTTAGGGACCCCAATGTTCATAACCAGTATTTTGCAGTTTATATACTTAAAAAATCTGTGATTTGGAAGACTTTAAACTGTCTATTCCTGACTATTTGCAAAGTTTGTGCGTGTTTTTATGTTTTTGTGCGTGTGTGCACGCGCACTTTTTTTTTTGTGTGAGTGCGTGCATGTTTGTTGCAGCAACCCAACTACGCCACGGCAACACGTGGTTTGGCGGGTAGGAAAAACAAACACAAAAAATATTTACAAATGGTCCAAAGGGAGATAAGCAAGTTCTTCAGTCTTTTTTTCTTTTTTTTTTTCTTTTCTTTTTTTTTCTTATTTTTTTTCTTTATTCACGTTCACCCTTTACAAGCATATTACCACTTGAACATAAGATGTTACTATTTGTGACCGTGCCTAGGAAAGACAAGATGTTGGTTTACATTACATTTAAACTTTGGCATATCAGTACAGTCAAGGAATCGGGTAGCAGGAAGGGAATTCCAAAGTCAAGCTGTTCAAGGGAAGTAACTATTAGAATAGAAAGCTTTCTGGCATTTAGACCTCAACAGTGAAGGGGTGAAATTTTATTGCTAAGCGGGTTTGTCGGGGATATGTACGTCGAGGGGGCACAAATGCAACAAGTTCATCAGAGCATGAAATGGATACTATTTTCATATTTAAGCTAGGAAACAGGAGTTGGAATAGATACATCAAGATCATTGCCAAGGCTGCTGCAAAGAAGGTGGGCTCTCTCTACCGTGCTAGAAAGTTACTTCTGCCTGAAAATGTCCTCTACCGCTAAAAAGCCACCATTCCCCCATGTATGGAGTACTGCTCTCACATCTGGGCTGGTGCATCTGCTACCAGTCTCTCTCTCCTGGACAGGGTCCAAAAGAGTCGCCAACCTGATAGGTCCAGAACTGTCATCTAAGCTTCAGCCTCTGTCCCATATTGACAAAATATTGCATCCCTCTGCCTGTTTTACAAATATTTTAATGGTGGTTGCTCTGACGAATGCTCTCTGTTGAAGTCAAGAAATGAGACAATCCTAAAAAAAAAAAAGACCCAAAATTGGCAGGGGAGTTTGGTAGAGTTCGTAAAGGTCAAATCGTTGAACTTCAACCCCTTTACAGCCAAATTTCTGGCCGAAAATTGATTAAAAAGATTTTTTCTAAATCTCAATGCCCCTTAGGTCAAATCTCGAGTCTGTAGACTGAAAATTGACAGTTATTGGGTAGGGAAATGCGCGCGCGCGCACACACAGAGACATTTTCACTTTTATAGATATAGATTACAGCGCTGATTATTCTCTGCTCATCAAATAAATGAGGATGTAAGAACGAGGGGAAAAATGTAGAAGTAGTGATTACGTAGACTTATTTAAGAAGTTTTCTATTTTGTTATCCAGGGCCCCGGGCAACGCCGGGTAGTCTTGTTAAAGGTAGATAAGTGCTTTGTCGATTAACTTCGCGAACGGATAGAATGTTGGCATCTCTGACAAGTTAATGTCTATATTAAAAGAAAACAAAGAAAAACCTAAACAACAACAAAACGTAGATACAAGTTACAGGAGATGTTTATTAACCCTAATCTTAAAAAGATGAAAGCTATAGGTAGGAGGAAAACTTAGCAGGAAGAGAGTTCCATAAGATGCAGTTCTTTTGAAAGAAGCTGCTGAAATAGGAAGCTGTATAATAACGGGGGTATCAAAAGAGCAAACTGATGGAGACCACTAGACCGAGTCAAACGGGCTGGAACAAAGGAAGCAGGAAATACATCCAACAATTTTGAAGAATACAGACTACAATAGTATATAAAGAAAAAAAAACAGACTAGCAACATTGCATTCATAAGTTCTGTATTTTGTTATCCAGGGATCCGGGCAACGCCGGGTAGTCTTGCTAAAGGTAGATAAGTGCTTGTCGATTAACCTCGCGAACCAATAGAATGTTGGCATCTCTGACAAGTTAATGTCTGTGCTAAAAAAAAAAAAAAAAAAAAAAGATTGGCCGGAAAAAAAAATAACACAAAACAAAAAAAGCAACAAAAAACGTAGATACAAGTTTAACGAGCAACGCATAATGAACGTCATTTGAAGTAAACCGAATCGTAAATAACCCACAATTTCTGATAAAAGTGGATCAGACAGAATCGGCTTGTCTCCATTCTATTTTTAGTTTAGCTCTATACCCCGCCCCCCACCACAACCCGCAGCAGCTCGCAGTACTAGCTTTAATTTGCGCATGCGCCGTTCATGCCTAGTTTAGGATTTTTAGCAATTAGTCTGACATTGTGAAATTTTGAAGTAAACTTGTTTCTCTCGGACTGGAGATATGATTCTCCCAGGCTTTACCTTCTCTCTGTCTGTATGTGTGTGTGTGTGTGTGTGTCTCTCTCTCTCTCTCTCTCTCTGAGAAAGTGTTCTCCCCCCCCTTTTTTTTCTTTTTGAATTGAAAAATCTCATGTTCGGCTGTCGAAACGACGAGGTCTCTGATCATCCTGGATAACACACGCTGAATTGTGAAGCAAGGATTACACAATCTCTAACCCTAACTCTTCTCCTGATTTGGCTCGATTCCAGTGGTCAGAAGTCCAGGATAATTGGAAACAATACCGGGATAAGCGGAGTGCACATACAGCACCTGGTATTCCCAAATGATCACCCATTTTAGCACTGACCAGGCTTGACAATGCTTAACTTTGAAGATCTAATGGGAATTGGTGTGTCGATGTGATTATGCCATATGTGGAAATCTAGACAAGGCGTAAAGCCACTTAATGTAAGGAGTTAAAAAGTATGAAAGATGATTCTTGCAAAGACAGGAGATGCCTATTGACTCTAATCTTAAAAAGACGAACGCTATAGGTAGGAGGAAAACGGTCAGCAGGAAGAGTTCCACAAGATGCAGTTCTTTGGAAAGAAGCTACTGGAATATGAAGCTGTATTACAATGTTCTTGCCAAAGCAAATCTTCCAAGCATGTTTGCCCTCCTCTCCCAGAGATGTTTGCACTGGCTAGACCATGTCGTTCACATCCAGGATGGCTGAATCTCCAAAGGCATCCTGTATGGCAAGCTCTTAGCCGGTAGCAGACCAACCGATAGACAACTCCTCAGATTTCTCGGTTGTTTTGTTAGAAATTTTCTTGAATTAGTTATTTTTAACACTGTTTTTTCTATTTATATAAAAAAAATCTTTTGTAGCAGAACAATCTGCCGTATTTTGGATGAAGTCAATTAAAAACTAACAAGTTATTGCATTCAAAAACAAATTATATTAAATTATAATCTAATATATAAAAGACAAGTGTGTGTGTGTGTGTTTGTATGTCTGCCAAAAACCTTCGACACCCGTGATGGATCCTGACGAGATCTGTATTGTTTTAAAGCTCGATATAAAAAAATTGTCCAAAAACATTAATTCCTTCACTCTCAACTCGGCCGTGTTTTTACATGGAGGAGGGGGGGGAGATCACTTTTCGTTGACATTTTCGCAAGTCATATGGTGTTACATTTTTTTTTTTCCTTTGTGTCTCCTTCATAAACTAATTTTTTTCTTTTTCACAAATACGAAACAATAACCATAAAATAGAGATTAACTCAAAGAATACAAAAATATCTATGGAACCAGTAACTTTTCTGCTTTCTTTTCAAAACAACAACCAACATGACTAGGACAACAGCATATTCATTTCATTGTTTTGACTCTCAAGTGTGTATCTGTTGATATCTTATATGCTTTTATATAGAGTGGTGTGGTTCTCAGTTGATTAACTGTGTCGGATATATACTACATAGTGATAATGTAAAAAAAAAAAAAAATGCGATTTTACCCAATTTTTCGTAAAAAGTTAACTATTCGATGATTTTTCGTTATTTTTGGATATATTACTATTTTCGGTATGACAATTAAGTAGGTAATATTGTTTTTGCTTAAAACGATATTTTTTTTATAAAAATCGATCTGTCAACTGTATCTTAAGCACAAGGCACCAAAAACAGTGAAATTAAAATTTCCATTCCATTTTTTTGAAACAACCCCGAAACAGAACATTTTTGACAAACGTTACCGAAGTTTACAAAGCTAATCGTAAGTCTGTGTTCGATATATACTAAAGTCGTAACAATGAAAAGAATATGCTGTTGTCATAGCCCTAGTTATAACTTGTGTCTAATGAGTATTAAGACATGTCTTATATTTGTTGCTCCCGTTCTTTTCTTTTCTGTCTTCCTTTCTCTCCCCGCCCCCCCTCTCTCTGCACTAATTTTTTTTTATCTCAATTGTTTCCGTATTTCTGCTGATGTCTGAATTCTTTCCAAAATAAGCAGAAATATGATTATTGTTCCACGCCCCCTCCTCACCAAAGAACAAGCACAAAAATCGGCACACAATGGCAAAGTGCCCTCGAACCAATAGCTTCAAAAACAATAGTCACGAATATATGTTAATTGGCAAAAAAAAAAAAAAAAAAAAAAAACTTAGAAGCATCTTATAAGAAAATTTCGAATTTTGAATAAACAGACAAAACATCTTTAAAACCACGTTAAGATGCAAGTATTTTATTGTAATTTTTTTCTTTTCTTAATTTGGTATTACTAACGATTACTATATTGTCCCATTGACTACTGTTCACGCTTTAACCCTTATCCTCGAGTGGCCTCTGGGCCTTGGTAAGTGATGACCCCTATGTAAAAAAAATAAAAAAAAAATAAATCTAACAAGCTGGAACAAAGAAAGACGGAACTGGATTAGACAATTCTGAAGAACACATGCCGTAATAGTATTTGTAAAAAAGACTGAGACTAGCGGCATCATGTCTGTGAGAGAGAGGTTGCAGTGAAGAAGTGTGGGGCCAAAGATAAGATTCATCAGCCCAAACATAAAAACCGTATTCCATACATGATCTGATAGTCGATCTTATCTAGATAAAGAATAGCCCAAGTGCGAAAAGGGTTTGGAGCGAGAGAGAGAGAGAGAGAACCGATTTTATGAAAAGCAGAAAGAGCAATGGATTTAATACATGGACGTACATCAAGTCTGTTGCCAAGGCCGCTGGGAAAATGGTGGGATCCTTCTACCGCTCCAGAAGATTTCTCACTACTGATGCGATTCTCTATATAAAATCCAAGTACGTCCAAGGATGGAGTACTGCTGTCAAATTTGGGCAGGAGCTGCAAAAAACAGCCTATCCTGCCTTGACAGAGTACAAAATAGACTTTCTGGCTTAGTAGGGGATGCCCTTTTCTCTTCCCTACAATCTCTCCCACAGAAGAGACGTTGCGAGCATGTCTTTGTTTTATCGTTATTTCCATGGCAAATGCTCGTCTAAGCTCCAATCTCTGGTCTCCCTTTGTCAATCTTTCACGATAAACACCCGTCTGGCTGAAACCACCGTCAATAATTTTCCCCACTCCTTATCTGTGCCTAAATCAAACTGTAGATTCCATGAACAAAGCTTTCTTAGAACTGCATGCCTGTGGAACTCTCTTCCGCTTGCCTGTTTCCCACCTGACTACAACTTGGATGTCTTCAAGTCCAACATAAACAAATTCCTAATGAACCGCCCCACTTAAGTAAGACACTTGATCAAATCTCCAATACTAATGATTACTACGACACTATCCCATTTATTACTGTACACGCAATAACTCTTATCCCCAAGTGGCTTCCTGACCTTGATAAGTGGTGACCTCCATTTAAAAAAAAAAAAAAAAAAAAAAAAACCCTCCAAATATTGGAAGGTTTTTTTTTTTTTTTTCTTCAACTAGCTTGGGTGCTCAACATTACCCGTGTGTGTGTATACGGCATAATCGCGTTGATACACTGGTTCTCGTCAGATCACTGAAGTTAAGCAACCTTGAGCCTGGTTAGTACCAGATGGGTGACCAATTTGGGACTTCTAGGTGCTGTATGTGCTCTCCGTTTATCTCTGCATTTGTTTTTAATCGTCTTCTACACTTCACTTGCCACTGGTATGTAACAATGTCGACTCAGGAGAGATGTGGTTGGAGATTGCGCACCTCCTACCAATAAGACTTTCACGCGCAGGCACCCCTTCGAGGGAGCCCTTACCTTGCTTTTGTGTGTCTGTATGTGTGTTGAGCAAAAAAAAAAAAAAAACGTAGTAGGCAGGCAGGCTCGAACCCATACCACAAAGGAGGGAAAGAATGTGGAAAAAAAAAGCGTGACATCTTTGTCGTTGTGTCCATTGCCAAACTGGAAGTGGCGATGGTTTAAATTAAGGCTAGTCAATCAAAAAGAGGGGATGACTTATGAAAATATCAGTGAAAAAAAGCGACTCTCTCCTTGTTGAAAAGTGCCCAGTTGAGGATGAAGAAATTAATGTTTTTAGCCAATTTTTTTGATATGTTATCTGAATGTCGAGCTTCAAAACGATACCGATCTCGTGAAAATCCATCGACTCTGTTGAAAGTTTTAAGCAGACATACATACATGCATTTAAACAGACAAGTGAGATTTATATAATAGATTAAACAGTATATTATGTGTGTCTGTGTGTAAATATTTAACCGATAAACTCTTAACCTACTGATCACGTAACACTAAAATTAACAGGAAATAGTAATCAAAGATGGTTTATAACAAGTAAAATCTTTGTTTGGATGATGTTTACAGAAATATGTTGCAAAATGTTCATTTCAACTTGCTGATACATTTCTATTACTTCACGCATGCGTAATCTAATAATACTTGAAAGGGGTTTAATTTTAAAACTTTCTTATCTACTCTATCTGGTTAGCTCAAACAGCGGCGAACGCTAGTGCGCTAAATGTTTTAGTTTCGATTCTAGGTGATAGTACTCAAGTAATTTTATTGTGAACTTTTGAAATCAGTACTTATATATATATATATATATATATCTGGGAAGTAGAGTGAAAAGCACATCTTATTTTTCTTTTATTAATATTATTTTTTCCTTGTACACACTTTTTTGTGAATTATTCCATGGATTTCTGCCTTTGAATTATTATGGACCATTTACGGGATCTCCTTGGATTTTACTTGTACAAATGAAAATTCTTTTAACTTTTTTGAAGTTTTACATTTGGATTTTACCGTCACTGGATTTTTTTATCTTCCACCAGACTATCCATTCATGTGTAATCACCTTTTATTTACCATATTCCCTCTGCTTAACTTATTTTGTTTTCAAGTAAGATCTTTGACTTATTTGTTGTTTCATCAAATACTTCTGCATGCAAAATCCGATCCTGCATTTTGCTAATTATTACCCTCTGATGAGAAGGAGAGTATTTCTTCGAAACTCTGCAGATTAAGGACTATCCATTTATCTAGTGTTTCCTTTTCAAATTAAATATGTTTAACTCATTTCAAAGTGTTTTTTAACATATTTCATTAACTGTTTGCTCATATATATATATATATATATATATATAATGTGGGTGTGTGTGTATACTCCTGTAAATTTGGGCTTTTTGTGCATTGATATTCATATTAAACCTTTTTTTTCTATTTATGTAAAAAGAAAATACAACTTTGTTATATATGGATCGTAGAATTGCAAAAGATCGAGCTAATTTGCATATTCTTTTAAACATTTTATTTTAATTCCCTATTCGTTTTTTCGGTTTTCTTATGGGATGATCATCTTTAGTTAACTATTATATGTAATTATATTCATGCAGATATTCTACATGATTTATACTTGCGTAATATTTGCGTAAAAAGGTTATAATAAACACAAATCTATCTATATTTATGTATGCGTATATAAATTTTTGCCTACCAAACCCCTGTCAGTTTTTGGTATACAGACATGAAACTTAATATATAGGGTATTCGAACCCATGCTAAACTTTATATCTGGGTTTTAGCCAGAGAAAATTGGTGCAAAAGTGAAAATATAAAGAAATGGAATTTGCCAGGTGAAGGTCGAATGACGGCATTACAAATATGCATGCATAACGTAATAGCTATTGGTTCACGTTTTAATTTTTAACGTTGCTGCAAACATAGCTCAGGCATTAACATCAAAGAAAAAGTAAATCGTAAGCTAAACGTTTTGGTTTCGATTTTTTTTTTTTTTTTTTTTTTTTTTTAAATCATTACTATATATTGGGTCCAATCTAATAATAAATATGAAATTCGCATTAATGAAAATATCATATTTAAGCGTATTTTACAACTGGGTAGTGCCGGGCGGCCTGCCTGCTAGCATATATATTTATATATAAACTATCATTTTAAGAATTGATTATATAATGTTGAAAATTGAATTTAAAAAAAATATTCTTAATGCTGCAATATTTTAAGTTATAAATTTATATTTTTTTACAAGAATATCTTGTCCTTTACTTTTCCAAATGTTTAAGCTTAACCATATTACTTTTCATGCTCACATTTTTCTATTGTAATCCATGATTTTTCCAGGCTTCCAATAAATTAACTTGTTTAATTTCAATCTTATTTTGTTGCCCCCATACACATATGTCTGCTTTGAATAAAATTCCCCTAATTATCTCTTTCATTCTGTCTGCTTCACTTATTCTTTTTGTGACTGTAGTGAATTAGTAGCAACAGTAATCACAGAAGCGAAGTGGTTGCTATGGAAACTGGTCATAAAAAGCGTTGCTCAAATCCTTGTTTTTTTTTTTTTCTTTTACGATTCTGAACACTAGTAAATTCCAACTTTTGTTTTACTGTACGAAAATTAACATTTTTTTTTTTTTTTTTTTTTCCACAATATAGTTGAGAAGGTGATATATAAACTGTAATAATTGTTGGAAATTTGGTCGAAAAATGAGTGAACAGTGAAGCTTTAAAGCAGTTCTAAATGACTAAAACTGCCACTTAACCATATATTCAAATATTACCATATTTGAATGAGATATATATATTAGTGTTGGGACGATTCATCGGAAAAATTGATTGCTTATTTTCCGGTGCTAAAACGATTCTTTTGTCTTTTTTTTTTTTATGTGATTTTGTTTTCGTCTCCTGTGCGTCATGAGTAAGTTGCTAGAATCTGTGTTAAATACAGAAGTAATCAACCATCTCAACAAAAATAACCTTCTTAGTGACACTCAATATGGTTTCCGTTCTGCTAGATCTACAGCAGATGTCCTTACAGTTATATCGCATAGGATTAGCAAATCTCTCGACGGTGGCAATCTTTCTAGGGCAATTGCTCTTGACATATCTAAGGCCTTTGATAGGGTATGGCATAAAGGTTTACTTCATAAGATCGCTAGCTATGGTATAGCTGGAAAAGTCTTCTCAATTATTAAATCATTTCTTTCTGAAAGGTTCATAAGAGTAGTAGTTGAGGGGCAAAAATCAGAAGCTCACAGTATTAATGCCGGTGTCCCTCAGGGATCCATCCTGGGCCCAACTCTTTTCCTGATCTACATTAATGATCTTTCAAATCATATCCTTACATCATTTGTAGACATTTATGCTGACGACACTACCATTTATGGTACCACATCTAAGACAGTAAACGACCAAGTTCTCTCCAATTCTCTCTCCTCTGATCTTGAGCACGTAGTACAATGGGGAAAGGAGTGGCTGGTTACTTTTAATGCATCTAAAACCAAGCTTCTCTCTTTACATCATCAACATTCTAATCCACATCTGTCATCAATTGAAATGAATGGCTCTCGTCTTCAGGAGGCCTCAAGTTTTGACAAGCTTCTGGGCTTGACCATTACTCCTGATCTTAAATGGAACACGTATATCAAATCTGTTGCCAAGGCCGCTGGAAAAATGGTGGGATCTTTCTATCGATCCGGTAGATATCTCACTGCTGATGCTATTCTCTATCTATATAAGAGCCAGGTACGTCCAAGGATGGAATACTGTTGCCACATCTGGGCAGGAGCTGCTAGAAAGGACTTGTCCTGCCTTGATAGAGTTCAAAATAGACTTCGTAGCCTCGTAGGAGATGTCATTTTCTCCTCCTTGCAACCTCTATCTCACAGAAGAGATGTTGCGAGTTTGTCTCTGATGTATCGTTATTTTCATGGAAAGTGTTCAACTGAGCTTCAATCTATGGTCCCCCCTCGCCAAACTTTCACAAGAAACACTCGTCTAGCTGTAAACACTATCAATAATTTCCCCCACTCTTTATCTGTGCCTAAACCTAAACATAGATTCCATGAACAAAGCTTCTTTCTTAGAACTGCACGCCTGTGGAATTGTCTTCCGTTTTCCTGCTTTCCGGCTGACTACAATATGGTTGTGTTCAAGTCTAAAGTAAATAAGTTCTTGATGAGCCGTTCCATATAAGTTATCAAATTTACCAAATTTTCATTACTAATGATTACTATATTGTCCAATTTCTACTGTACACTCTTTAACCCTTATCCTTGAGTGGCCTCTGGGCCTTGATAATGTGGTGATGCCTTTGTAAAAAAAAAAAAAAAAAAAAAATCTTCCATTTGCTGGTAATGATAAAATAATAAATATTTATTGATTTTAAAATACCAGTAAAGCTAAAATCGAGAGATCATCCCTCACAAGTGTATTTTGACGTTTAGGGAAATATCTGCATATTTCACATGCGTTTTATACGAAAATCTGGGGGGAGGGGGGGAATAACCATCTTCTAGTTAAATAATTAGAGATTTATAAAGAATTGGAGTCTGGAATTTAGCACGGAATCGGTAATTGTATCGGAACCACTTCTTACACTGAGAATCTAAAACAAACAGGTGATCATGCATGGTCGTCCGTGAGTGCACAGTGGACGAGGCATAAAAAAAAAAATGACTAAGTTCAGCATTTGCTTCCCCCCCCCCCATTTAGCCCCAAAAGTCCCCAGGGGATGTCAAATCCTGGTTAAAAAAAAAGAAATGGTGCAATTTTAGGCCCTTAACATATGTAAATTTGAGTTCTGCACCATGAAAAAAAAAAAAAAGAAATGACTAAATCCATCACCTCCCCCCCATTTAGCCCCAAAAGTTCTCAAGGCCTTAATGTTTAAATTTGAGTTCAGCACCATGCAAAACTGCTAAATAGACATACACAGAAAATTTTGGACAAATATGGTAAAATAGTCCCAAAAATGGAGTGTTTTTATTAGCTCTAAAAGAGACCCTGGGGCACACCCAAAAGTTATCGCGAAGTATAGACAAACAAAATTGTATAGAAATTCATTACAACTTTTCAGAAAGTTTTAGAAAAATCCAAGGCATCAATATTTTTTTTAATAAGCATGAAAGTGTCAATTTTAACCCGAATTTTCCTGGAAAACTCTGGTGGCCCCTGGGGGAGGGGATAACCAAAGTTTTCCAGGAAAATCCGTTTTATCACACTTTTACTCATGTTTAATGTTTGTGTAAAATTTCAAATAATTCCAAGGTGTAGTTAATGAAAAAAACGCGGATGAACGGACAAGGGTGAATTTACAGGTCCACCCTCCTTTTGTCGGGACCAATAACTGGGAGCAGATGAGTTGTCCATGGAAGATTGAAAACTTTGTGACACGTTTGAATTCTGTCGCTTCCACTAGACCATTTTCTCTTGTGGATTTTAATGTGGTTTCTACTGTTAATACTTGATTCTACATCCTTCTAGGGTAAATTAACACCAACAACAGAACGGAGCTGGTCAAAATGTCATATATTTCATATTCAAACAAGAGTTAGATTTTTAGCTGAATAAAGAAAAGGTTTCTTAAATTATGCAACATGGTTATCCGAGGTTGGGAGGTTAATTCCCAGGGAAGCAGCATTCCATTTCAACTTATTTTTTTATTTTTTGAGACTTTTTTTATTTTTTATTTTTTTTTTTTTTGACGCCTAATGTTGTCTGCATTGCAAACTCATTGAAAAATTCTTTATACTACAAATTTTAAATGTTTATAAATACAAAAAAAAATTGGCAATAAATATGGCACATATGGAGCAATAAAAAAAAAAAAAAATAAATAATTGCTGGGTTTTATATTTGAAATAGCGGAGGCGGGGTGGCCGGCATTGCCTGGGTGTTTGTAGGTGTGTGTATGGGGTGGGGGCCAAAAAGCGTTAGCAGGCAGGCAGGCTCGAACGCGTGATGCAAAGGCGAAAAAAGTGAAAGGTAAAGGTGTTAAAATTTAGCGATGAAAAAAAATGATTTTACACAGAAATGGACGTCTGGCTGTAGGCCAGTCAAGCTTTCCGCTGTACTTGTTTCCCCCATGATGTTGGAAAATCAGCTCCCCTCAAGAAAGGGAACTCTGGCAGTGTCCAAATGAATAGCAATTGTCTGATATGAAGGGTTTTCCCCACATTTGATCAAAGCTAATTGCCTTCTAGATGTACCGACCCTGAAAGCCAGGAGGAGCTCGACTTTGCGGCGATCAGTTTGTCTTTTATACGAAAAAGACAAACACTGCAAACCAGGGAATTTTTTTAAGTCTCTCAAATATAGGCGATGTTCGTTTTCGAATCTGAGATATTATAATCTGGGAAGTATAAGGAAACTTCTCCGAGATAGTAACCGACGCAAGAATCCTCGCCAAAAAAAGCCTTTCGCGGACATACACACAAACGCCCATTTTGCCTTTTATATTATTTAAATCCTCCAAAATCCTGTTCTCATCTTGAGTGTCATTTTCACAAGTGTAACCATATTTTTTTTAAATATTGCCATCAAATATTAAACAAGTGTTGCGGGACCAACTAATATATTTTTTTTTTTTTTTTTTTATAAATTTAATCGCATTAAATGATTAAATGTTACCTTTTGATCTTTAGCATGAAGAACCTGAAATAAGCTTCTCAGCATTTATTCTCAAAAAACGTCAGTAGTGGTCCAAACGAAGGAACTGTACATTATAAAAGGGAGTGCTGATTCTTGTGTTGAAAGGGGGGGTAAGAATCGTATAATTTTCAATTATGAAAAACCAAATCAAACTCAGTTTGTAGACATTTATGCTGACGACACTACCATTTATGGTAGCACATCTAAGACGGTAAACGACCAAGTTCTCTCCAATTCTCTCTCCTCTGATCTTGAGCACGTAGTACAATGGGGAAAGGAGTGGCTGGTTACTTTTAATGCATCTAAAACCAAGCTTCTCTCTTTACATCATCAACATTCTGATCCATATCTGGCATCTATTGAAATGAATGGCTCTCGTCTTCAGAAGGCCTCAAGTTTTGACAAGCTTCTGGGCTTGACCATTACTCCTGATCTTAAATGGAACACGTACATCAAATCTGTTGCCAAGGCCGCTGGAAAAATGGTGGGATCTTTCTATCGATCCGGTAAATATCTCACTGCTATCTATATAAGAGCCAGGTACGTCCAAGGATGGAATACTGTTGCCACATCTGGGCAGGAGCTGCTAGAAAGGACTTGTCCTGCCTTGATAGAGTTCAAAATAGACTTCGTAGCCTCGTAGGAGATGTCCTTTTCTCCTCCTTGCAACCTCTATCTCACAGAAGAGATGTTGCGAGTTTGTCTCTGATGTATCGTCATTTTCATGGAAAGTGTTCAACTGAGCTTCAATCTATGGTCCCCCCCTTGCCAAACTTTCACAAGAAACACTCGTCTAGCTGTAAACACTATCAATAATTCCCCCCACTCCTTATCTGTGCCTAAACCTAAACGTAGATTCCAAAGCTTCTTTCTTAGAACTGCACGCCTGTGGAATTGTTTTCCGTTTTCCTGCTTTCCGGCTGACTACAATATGGTTGTGTTCAAGTCTAATGTAAATAAGTTCTTGATGAGCCGTTCCATATAAGTTATCAAATTTACCAAATTTTCATTACTAATGATTACTATATTGTCCAATTTCTACTGTACACTCTTTAACCCTTATCCTTGAGTGGCCTCTTGGTCTTGATAATGTGGTGATGCCTATGTAAAAAAAAAAAAAAAAAAGTTTCCCCACCGTCCAAATTATGTTCTTACAATCTCTTGGAATTTTTTAGATGAGGATTGATAATCTGTACTTTGAGAATTCTTAATACGATTATTATCTGTGTTATTTTTAGTGTCACGCTTACATTTAATTGTAATAAATAATTTTACCAAAAATTCAAGTTTTGGTTTCGGTTTTGATTATAGCTAATGGCATTCCAATCTATTTTTTAAAAATATCAAATTCTTTATAAGTCTTGGTTTTAGTTTCGATTTTTAGCTGATGGCACCTTAGTAATCTTTTTTTTTTTTTTTTTTTTTTTTATAAATAATTTTATCAAGAATTCTTCATAATTTTGGTTTCGGTTTCGATTATGGCTAAAGAAACTAAAGTTATATATATTCATAAGTTTGGGATTCGGTTTCGATTCAAACTGATGAACCCAAGTCATATAGATAGATTTTTTATTTTTGAAATCGCAACTTTATAAAAATCGATAGAACATTTGTTACATGAAAAGGGGACAGCCCTTTTCATGTAAGTATAAAAATAGGGAATTAGTTAAATGTAAAAATGAAATAGAATAGACTAAATTCGAACCTCGTAATTTAGGTTTAGAAATAGATTACGAGAGAATTAGAAAATGGAATGTAAAAACAAACCATTGTTTAGCTTAGAGATAAAATAGTTTTAAGAAAAGGAATGTGCATTTGTCAATTCTGTTATGAAATTGAATTGAGGAATGCAACTATAGGATAATTTAATAAACATGTTTTTAACATATTGGAAATATAGGTTACTGGAAATATAAACAAAGGAAAATGTTTTGGACACGCATTTTCAGAACACGTGAAAGAAGACGTCATGGAAAATGGGAAGTTCTCGATATAGTTAGAAACTTTAGAGTTAAGCGGAGAGAGTCTGAGGATGACAGTCTGGAGTCGAGAGATGAACAGTCGAACGTCTGGAAGCGAGACGGTCACCTTTGAACATAGTCAGGAATTCAAAGTTTTACATTCTAAGAAAACCACCGACCGGTCCATTGAAATAAACGCATCATGTGTTTTTATAAACGTCGTCTTTATGTCTTATATATCCTGTGTTTTAAAATGTCTTCACATACACAATGTCTTTACATCTCATGAAAGAAGACACATGTTTTAACATGTGTATGACGTCATGGAAAATGGGAAGTTCTCGATATAGTTAGAAACTTTAGAGTTAAGCAGAGAGAGTCTGAGGACGACAGACGACAGTCTGGAGTCCAGAGATGGACAGTCGAACGTCTGGAAGCGAGCCGGTCACCTTTGAAACATAGAATGTAAAACTTTGAATTCCTGACTAAGAAAACCACCGACCGGTCGAAGAAGAAATAAACGCATCATGTGTTTTTATAAACGTCGTCTTTGTGTTGTAATTCTACCAAAAGGTAAAGTGAAATTGTCATTATATGTCTTATATATCCTGTGTTTTAAAATGTCTTCACATACAATGTCTCTACATCTCATATCTACAATGTGAACACTAAGAAGGTCTCAACACTGTCTCCTCACTCTAAGAGCTTCTACTACACTTCTAAGTATGAACATTTTATATATATGAATCTCTTCATAACACGAACACAGAACGCAACATCTCTCTTAATAAGACTCTCTAAGACTCACTTTTAATAAGACTTCCTAACAACGAACAATAACAACGAACAATAATAATAATGAAACCCCTATATAACACATTAACTCTATAATAATATATATCCGAAGTCTGCAAGAATTAAAATATCATATTTAAGCGTACTTTACGACTGCTACCTGTGATAAATACTTTTGCAGTTTTAACAAAATAGCTACCCTAATACAGTAAAATAAGAGCGTTTCCATTTATGCTGAATATCTACAGAATGCCAGCATCAATATATTACATATGAATCGCATATGAATCCCTTAAGAGTTCAAAATAGACTTCGTAGCCTCGTAGATGTTCTTTTATCTTCCTTAAGAGATGTTGCGAGTTTGTCAAGAAACACTCGTCTAGCTGAAAACACTATCAATAATTCCCCCCACTCTTTATCTGTGCCTAAACCTAAACGTAGATTCCATGAACAAAGTTTCTTGTCGTACATCCAAACAATACGACATAAATGCGGGAGTACCTCAGGGGTCTATCCTTGGACCTCTATTATTCCTGATATTCATAAATGCCCTCCCTGATAAAATTGTTTCGGAGATGGGTATATTTGCCGATGACACCACTCTCTATAACAGATATGAGGGGAAAACAAATGAACACATATCCAAGGAAATGGCAGAAACACTAGAGGATGACCTCCAATCCGTAGTGGAATGGGGACAAAAATGGTTGGTCACATTCAATGCTGCTAAGATTAAGCTTGTTTCTTTCAATAACTACAAGAAACCTTCTCTACCACCAATAGCAATGGCCAAGAACACATTGCCTGAAAGTACTTCTTTTAAACTCCTCGGCCTAATGTTTACAGGGAATATGAACTGGAATAGATACATTGAGAGCATTGCCAAGGCTGCTGCAAGGAAGGTTGGCTCCCTCCACCGTGCTAGAAAACTACTTACGCCTGACAGTATCCTATACCTCTATAAGGCAACCATTCGCCCATGTATGGAGTACTGTTGTCACATCTGGGCTGGTGCATCTGCTGCTTGTCTCTCGCTCCTGGACAGGGTTCAAAAGAGTCGCCAACCTGATAGGTCCTGAACTGTCATCTAGGCTTCAGCCTCTGTCCCATCGACGAGATGTTGCATCCCTCTGACTGTTCTACAAATACTTTAATGGTGAATGCTCTGACGAAGTGCAAACACTTGTACCTCCCCGACGTAACTACCCCCGACAAACCTGACAAGCTACTAAGTCTCATCCCTTTACAGTAGAGATCCCTAGGTGCAAGAAAGCCTTTTACTCCAATAGTTTCTTCCCCAGAACTGCGGGGTCTTTGGAACTCCCTTCCGGGATTCTGCTTTCCCAACTGCAATGATATGCAGAAGTTCAAGTGTAATGTTAACAAACATCTTTCTACTCTTCTCCCTTCATAATGACCCTGCTAATTAAGTCCCTAATAGTAGCCCCCTGCTTCAAAGTGGCACTGTGCCTTGTTTGGGGTGAAAATTGAATTAAAAAAAAAAAAAAAAAAAAAACTGCACGCCTGTGGAATTGTCTTCCGTTTTCCTGCTTTCCAGCTGACTACAATATGGTTGTCTTCAAGTCTAACATAAATAAGTTCTTGATGAGCCGTTCCACTTAACAAATTTACCAAATTTCCATTACTAATGATTACTATATTGTCCAATTGACTACTGTACACTCTTAACCCTTATCCTTGAGTGGTCTCTGGGCCTTGATAAGTGGTGATGCCTATGTAAAAAAAAAAAAAAAAAAAAAAAAAAAATATATATATATATATATATATATATATTCAAACTGCTGTTCTCATCTGTTTGGATTTGTCAGACAACTGTCTTCATCTTGACTTTCATTTTCACAATGTTTTGGTCAGTGTAACCGCCGACTTTCTTCAGGTGTATCTTGTCTGTAATGTTACGTGGCGTTACACTTAATTCATAAAAACACAATTATTTGCAAAGAACTGAAGATGTGGAAGATTTGCGTGTCCCAAAGTGCTAAGAGAAGATCAGAAAGAAGACGTCATGACAGCAGGGAGATGGTTGTGCTGATCAACTCTCTTCCTATAGTCCTATTTGCCCGAGATGATTAGGTGTCTGGCTTTTTTTCCCTTTCGTTTCCACCTTCGCGTCAAGGCTTCGGGGTTCAATCCTACCTTCCTACAAAACCTTTTTTTTTTTTTATTTATTTTGTTTTACCCGGCCAACGTTTTTTTTTTTTTTTTTTTTTTTTTTTTTTTTACGCACACACACCTCCAAACACCCGGGCAACGCCAGGTACCCCCGCTAGTTTATAATATAAATCTCGCCTGTCTGTTTGAATGTATATATGTCTGCCTAAAACTTTTGATAGAGGCCACGGATTTTCACGGGATCAATATTGTTTTGCCGGGTGTTTTGGAGGTGTAAAAGAAAAAGTTTTAGTAGGAAGGTACGCTTGAACCCCGAAGCCTTGACGCGAAGGTGAAAAAGGGGGAAAAACCTGACGTTGTACCCGATCGGCCACGACGGGAGAAGTGAAAACCGTTTTAATTTAACGATTAAAAAGTTAAATGACAGGTGCGTGGATTTAATGAGGTCAAACATCACGTTATAAGACACTGCAAGCCAGTGTCTGTGTTTTCCCCCAAGATGTTGCTCCCCATAAATAGGGGAGTGTCCAAATGAATAGCAATTGTCCGATATAAAGGGTCCCCCCCCACACACACTTTCTGGCTGTCTCTGCCGAGTGCTTCCGGTTCAGTTTCGCTTTTATACTGAAAAGCAAACAAACACGTGTAGATCAAGAAATATCGCGAAAATAGCGTGTAAAAGTCGCCGAAATTAAAGCTACACGTGAGCTCTTTTCGTAAATCGTAGATATTATAATCTGTGGCATATAAAAGGTTCAAAGAAACCGTAATCGCTCTGAGTCCCCCCCCCCCTTACAATGACAAGGTTGGTGAAAGCCATTCTTAACATGAGGAAGTTAGGGGTATCTATTTCGAAAGCTGATTTTAACATTAGGACATTGGGTGTTGGCAACCAACAACAACTGAGTTTAACTTTTTATTAAGGGTGGGGGGATGCTTCCACCAGGTAATGCCGGTTAACGGTCCTGCTAGTAATTCCATATTTATCAATACAAAAATGATATTTTTTGTAAAAACAAAAACCAGCATAATATAAAAAAATGCAAGTAAAAGAATTACTAGTCAACATTGGATATGTATGGCTAGCTGTGTATAAAAGCACTTGTACAACTGAATTACGATTGAGAACAAAGGCCTTTGTCGGACATGCACAAAAAATGCACACAAACATTTTCACTTTTTTTATTGTTTTGATTTACTCCTCACACCTGGGTAACGCCGGGTACCCCCACTAGTCTAATATATAAAAGGCAAAGTGTGTGTGTGTGTGTGTGTGTGTGTGTGTGTGTTGCAAAAACTTTTGACAGATGCAACGGAATCTGAAGAAACTGGTATTGTTTTAAACCTCGATACTTTGGACAACAAATATCGAAAAATTGGCACAAATCCTTCACCCTAAACTCGGCCGTTTTGTAATTTCGAACAGAACTCTTTATTCAAGCCACAGGGTTCTCCTTCCTAGTTTCTCCCTACGTATTCGTTTTTCATGGTTTTAAATTACAACCGAAGCTCCCCAGGTTAGAGAAAAAAAACCAAAAAAAAAAAAACCCTTAAATTTCAGCTATTTTTGTCATTTATTTTTATTTGTCATTTGAATGTGGGCTATATTTTGTTTAAATCCAAACAGGGTTAAAAGGGAACATATCTGTATATGTAAAAGTGTGTGTGTGTGTGTGTGTGTATATAACGAATGTTCCTATTTACTTTGCCTCCCCACGAGGGCAGAGTTAGACACGAAGGTCGTTTTTTTAATGTGGAGAAAAGGAACAAAAATAAACTCAGTCGTAAAAGTTTCTCCTCCGCTAACCGAGGAGAAAAAAAAAAGATTGAAGTGCAGCATCAGATCAGATATTACACTTTGATCTTGGCCTGAAGAACACTTTTGAATAAAGAGCCTTTCCTAAATGTTAATTTGGAATAACCCCCCCCCCCCCAATGATGGTCCCTAGCTAGGTTTGTTTATATTTTTACATTACACGATTCACTCCTAAACTAATTAACCGATCATTATAAAATTAGGAATAAGGAAAGTAAGAAGTTTGAATGTAGGTTATATTTAGTTTGATACAGAGTGCAGATATCTTCGATTTTGGTGAAATTTTAACAATGGGTATTGGACATTAATTAATATTCTCGAAATGTCAGTTTATTTAGCGTACATTATTCCTTTAAATTTTATCTTCGAGTAGCTTCTGGTCCTGGATATGACCTTAAACTATATCCAGTGGTGAGGCCCCAGCTTGTGAGCTTTGGGGAGTGTGGAGCCATCCCTTTATTGGCATTGCTCCCAGGTCCACTCTGACCTGGAGTGGTAGTACCTGTTAGTGTCCCAACTATGGGTTAAATAGAAACCAACTTGAACAAAGATATTCTATTAAAAAATTATTCTTCGAAATCTTTGGATTCGGCATTAAATAACCTGAAAAGGGTTGATGTCGTAAAACAAAACCAACTAAAAGAATCGAGTAGCTTCTGGCCTAGATAAGTAGCAATCGAAAAAAAAGAAAAAAGAAATATCTACGTCTGTTGCCTCCTAAATTTTGAATGACGTCATTCCTTACGCTCCTCTCACGTGATTTGTGTAGACAAACAAAAGATTCTTGGTAATTATTATGAACTCATTTTTTATTTTGCAGTCAATAAAAATACAAGGTTGCATTGATGGTCCTATACAGACTAGACATAGATGGGGGAGGGAGTCGACACACGAGATTGTGGGGTTGAAGGGGAGAAGGGGGTCATCCATTTCATGATTAAACATAGCAAGTTCTGTTTTACTTATTCAGTATATCATGAGATTTTTTCCTTTCTCCCCTGCCTCGTGTGTGTGTGTGTGTGTGTATAATATATACTCCTATAAATTTGTTTTTGGTGTATTGATATTCATATTAAAAAAACCCTTTCTATTTCTTTGAAACTAGCCCAGGTGTTTGGATGTGTGTTGAGGGGAGGGAAAGTGATAGTACCTATTTACTATGCCTCCCCACGGGATAGAGTTAGACACCAGGGTCGTTTTTTTAACGTGGAGAAAAGGTACAAAAATAAAAATTGTCTCAGTCGTGAAGGATTTCTCCTCCACCGAAAGAGAACAAGAAATAGAAGTGCAGCATCTGAAGAACAGATACTACACTTTGATCTTGACACCAAAAGGCCAAGACTGAGGGAAAGTGATAGTAGGCAGGCAAGCTCGAACCCGTGACGCGAAGGCGGAAAAGAAAGTGAAAGAAACTCTGACGTCTTACCGCTACTCCATGACGCGACCGGAAGTTCGGAACATTGAAATTAGGCAAAGTCAATCCAGCCGATACGATGACTTGCAAAAAATGGCTCGCAAAAAATTGACCTCTCCTTATAGAAAACTGCCCCGTTGAGGGTGAAAGAGTTAACGTTTTTGTCCAATTTTTCGATATTTGTCGTCCGAGGTGTCTGGCTTCAAAATGATATTGATCTTGTGAAAATCTGTCGCCTCTGTTGAAAGTTTTAAGCAGACGTACATACATACATTTAAACAAACGGGTGAGATTTATATTATAGAAGAAAATACAACCTTGTTAAATATGGATCGTGGTATTGCATTCATACGCAAATTCTTTTAAACATTCATTTTAATTCTTATTAATTTTTAAATTTTCTTATAAGATGATCATATGTTAATTATTACGTGTAATTTTATTCATGTAGATATTCTACATGTAGATCTGTGTAATATTTGCGTAAAAAGATTACAGTAAACAAACTTATATATATATACACACAGTAGCGTCCAAAACTAAGGGACAAAATTTTAAAACCTAATATTTGTTAGAAATAACAACTGTGAAAAGCTTAAATTTTGACAACTGGTAGTCGTTATCTTCTATACTATTTGAATCAATTGCAAAGGATAGAAAAGGAATTATAACAATTTATTTAAGAACTTTTTTAAAAAAACAAACAGGTGTTTAATTGGAAGTTATCATCCATAATAACATACTAAAATTTGAATCATTTGCAAAGGATAGAAAAAGAATAAGAATTATTTATTTTCAAAATAGGAACTCCAAAAGCGTGTGTGTGTGTGTGTGTGTATGTATATATATATATATATATATATATATATATATATATATATATATATATAATCTTTTGAAATCATTACTATATATTGCGTACAATATAATAATACACAATCTGCACGAATTAAAACTTTATTTTGACGTCATTTTTAGAAATTGTAAGCTTAATAAGGTTGGAACACTATTGTGTTGGGTGTGTGTGTGTGTATATATATATATATATATATATATATATATATATATATATATTATTGTATGTGCGGTACCAAATTAATATGTTGTATCTATCGCATTTGTGACTTATTTTCGTTGTGGAGGATTTCTATATATGCGTATACTATTTGCATCGTATGTGTGTTGAATGTGTACGTGGCACTAATAGATGTCTGTGTTCTTATCATAACAGACCATGTGTATGTATCTTGCACGTTGTTTGTTGTGTAACGGACTGTTGTCCTTGTTCGAAATGTTTATTTTACGACCTCTGATTCGTCTCATCTAGTGATGTTTGTGCGTGCGTGTCAGAACATGTACATGACGACATACTGTATTTTCTGGGAGGTTCATCATCCATCTTCATGGGAACTAGAATCTTTTTTTAAAGGAACACTTAAAGACAGGACCCAAGTCTATGTGAGATTTTATGTATTTTATTCACTTGCAGGTATTTGTCATAGCAGAAGGGAGTGATTCTTCTACGTCTCCATTTTGAGACTTCCACCTTTCATAGGGAGACCCATTTAAGCCCATCTGTCCCTGTTGGCGTCTCAAATCCAACTCAACACTGTGTGCAAACTGGAACACATGACACTTGACACGTCACTTTCGGTCCTTGTTTGGATACTTTCCAGTGCGAACTTACTGGTCACCGTTTGACAAGGTTTGACAACTTGCCAAAACATGACGATTCAATTCTCGGTTGTCCACTCCTCGCTAAATAGTTAGCTAATTAGATATCTAGATCTATCGATCGATTGATAGATAGATCAAAAATTGATAGACAGATAAACAGACAATTTACTGCTTCTCTAACACTATTTTGGTTTTGATTCTAGCTGGCACCCAAGTCACACACACATATATATATATATATATATATATATATATATTTTAACTTTTGAAATATTACTATATATTGGGTACAATATAATAATAAATGCACAATCTGCATGAATTAAAATATTTAAGCATATTTTACGACCTGATCACGCATGGAGGGCACGACTATATTAGGTACAATATAATCACTAGAGAAATGATTCTATTATAAATATGAAGTCTGCGTGTAAGCGTATCTTATGCCCAGGCAACGCCGGATGGCCTTCTGGTAATGCTTAAGATTTGACAGATATATTTGAAATAAAAACAATTGTTCGTGTATTAATCTTATTAGCGAAAAACTAATTAGCATTTGTTCGGTGTAAATTATACGAGCGGAAATGTCCTGTTTAATTAAGGTTTAAACTTGTGACTCTCGACGAGAGATTCGTTAGTGTAAAGAAAGTTATCAAGGTTTCTCCCCCATTGCTGTCCCCTGCTAATGACTCAACCGGAAGTCTCTGCCGTTTTTTGTGGTGATGTTGCTGTTGATTGACACTCAACGACGTTATCCGTTGCGCCGCGGGTTTCCTCAGCTGAAGCGTTAAAATTAGAATAGTAATTGGCGTTCGTTTCAGATCTTGGAAAGATTAAGTTTTGTTTGTGTGAAATTTTAGCGAACGAATATTTGAGTGGTTTAAATGTCATCAGGAGGAACGTTCGTTGTAAATGACCATGAAAACAAAAAACAAAAACAAAACAAAACAAAACAAAGAAAACTAGAACAAAACTGCTGATATTGCAATTTTGCTTTTTTTTTTTTTTCCAGTAAGTTTAATCACCACGAAAAAAAAAAAAAAAACAACAAAAGAAATGCTGATTTTGAAATATTTATTTTTTATTTCTTATTTTTTGCATATGTTTAATAGGAGGAAAATGTGATCAGACAGGAACTACAACTTTTTTTCACTCTTTGTTTTAATTTTCTTATCACTGTTTTTTTCTGGGGATGGGGCATTCTCCCATTAGTTTACTTACTCCAACCGAAAGATATTTTTAAGATTCTAACCGTCCGTTGTAAGTGCTATTGTTTGTATTTCTCTTGCACTTGGTTTACAGGGTATATTCTCCAGATAGTTTTTGATGTTCTTTTTCATTAGCCTGGTTGCTCCTATAATTACTGGTATGATTGATACATTCTTAAGATTCCAGTTTCTTTTCAGGTCGTACATAAGTCGTTGGTATTTTTTTTTTATTTTCTCCTCTCTCTGCTCTGTTAAGGCCAACATCAATAGGGACAATTACTTCAACTAGGGTTGCCACTTTCTTCTTATTGTCCCATATCACTGTCAGGCTTTATAGCCCCATTTTCTAGATATGTAGCTGTAGGAATTTTGTAGTCATAGTGGATGGTGTATGACTTATTTCCAACTGTTATTTCTGGTAAACATGTTCCCAAGATTTGCTATTACATTGGATATTCAGGTTTTTACAGATTTTCCCGTGGAGATATTTACACACTCCATCGTGTCACATTGTATAATAGCCGTCCCCCAACAGGACTTTGTCTCTGTCTGTGCATATGTTTCTGCTCGCGTCTGTCTATATGTGCTACCAGATCAGGCTGTCTGAAGATATTGGCTTCCTGAAATAAAGGTCCTGGATATGACGTTAAACTATATCCAGTGGTGAGGCCCCTAGCTTGGGGAGTGTGGAGCCACCCTTTAATTGCCATTGCTCCCAGGTCCACTCTGACCCAGAGTGGTAGTACCTGTTAGGGTCCCAACTATGGGTTAAATAGAAACTGACTTGAAAACAACATATATATATTCTATTAAAAAAATCTTTCTTCAAAATCTTTGGATTCGGTATTAAATAACCTGAAAAGGGTTGATATGCCGTAAAACAAAAACAACCAATCAATCCTGAAATAAAATGCACCTAACATTGATGTTTTTTTTTTTTGTTTTTCTATTCTCTTTCGCAAAACTTAATTATGTTCTGCAAAAACAAAACCGCCCCATCTCCCCCCCTTCCTTTTTCTCTTTCTCCCTCCCCCACTTCCCGACTGGTTTGCTGACTAAAAATGTACCTAACATTTAATACTATAACCCTTTTCCCTCTCCCATTGCAAAACTCATTCATGTTCTGCAGGACAGGGAACAAAAACAAGACAACCAAACCAAACACTATAAACTAGTGATTGAAGATACAAAAAGCTTAAAAAATAAAAACCTTCTACAAAATAACTGGATGCAACATGAATACTGTTTCCAAAATTACTGGATTCGACATCAAATAACTCGAAAAGGGTTGATATGCTGTAAAACAACCAAACCAAACTCTACGAATAAATATTTGAATATGTAACGTGGGTTCCATTGCAAATAAAACATTGCTTTTCTTTCTGCCTTTTTTTTTTTTTTTTTTTTCTGAACTATTTAATTTGCTATGATATTAACAAAACCCTGCCGTCTTAACACCAGCTTAAGTCTCGTCACCACCAAGGGGCTACATATCCATCTCGCCTGACATGCGTTTTTCTTTTTGGTCCTCTACATTTCAGCTGTAGCCAGCCATTTCTCATCTTTGACTTTACACATCCATCTTTTTTAATGTGTACTTTGCTTCTCCTGACCAGACCACGTGGTGTCCTTTCTTTTTTTTTTTTTTTTGTGCAATCTTGCAAACACTTTCTGATTTGCAGATGTGCCTTTTTGGTCCTCCGATTTATCAGAGAGACCTATGTTTTTAGTGGCGTCTGTCTGTGCGTCCTTGCGTCTGTTATTCCGAACGATTGGCAGATAACCGTCCATTAATTGTTCCTGAAATTTTGCCACAAATTCTATTTCATTAAATAGATGTGCACAGTAAAAATTTTTTTGCAAAAATTCCAGTTGTGCCCCCGGGGGCTAAAAAGGTTAAAAAAAAAATGCCCCAAAATGACACATTTTGCCCTATAACTTTTGATCCATCCCTTAGATTTTTCCGAAAATGTGAAGGAAACGCTAGCTCTTCACACTTTTCACATCCGTCATTTCTTCATTTTTTTTTTTTTTTTTTTTTTTTTTCTCACATGCAGCACCAGAGGGGGACCACGCATGCATGGCTTTTTTTTTTTTTTTTTTTTTTTTTTTTTGCTACTGCTGCTAATATCTATGCAAGCCAGTTATTTTACAGCTCTTACTAATATGTTCCTATGCGCTGTTACATTTGTTGACTCTGTGTGCGTCTCTGTGTCTGTCTGTATGTCTATGCGTCTGCGTGTGTAGTTATGTGCATATATAATGAGCCTTTTCTAAACATTAAAAGCCTGTTCGTGTCAATGAAACCAGTAGTACATCTCGGGGGGGGGGAACTATCGTAAATTTTTAAGGTACTTACGTATTTTTGGTACCGCACTAAAATAATGTTTTTTCGAAAGCCATTTTTAACATGGGGAGAGGAGTGTTTTGTAAGTATTCTGTGCTTCCACCTAACAACTCAATGGATGACCAAATGGGTCATTTTTTTTTTCTTGTCTAATTTTACCAGTCTATCATAAATTTTTGTAGGTTTCCGACAACTTTTTGATTGTATTTCAAAGATTAAAGCGTAAAGTTTTTTTCCAAAAGAAAAAAAATATTTTTACACGTGAAAAAAAAATGTTGTACTGAAAAATGTTTTCATGGCGACATTCAGAAGCTGACAAATTCAGCTAAATTTTGAAGTTTAAATAAATTCATTGTAAAAATCCTTTGAAAGATAATTATTAGTTTTCTGGGTCTATTTCAAGGATAATTAGTAAAGTCCTAAGATATTAAATTAAAAAAAAAATGCCTTGTTTGTACGAAAAAAAAAATAGTTTAATTAGCCCCCAAAAGCGAGAGATTCTGGCTTCGCACAAGTAAAAAGTCATCTAAGAATGCGTTCTACGGAGGCTCAAAATGTCAAAGTCGAAAGGCTGTCCGAAAATGATGTCAGGTAGTTAGAAAAAGGTAGGAGTGCTAGTTTTCTTTTTTTTTTTCTCCCCTATGCATCCATACATTCATATCATATGCGTTTGTATAATTCTTACCATTTTTTTTTAAATTTCATTTTTTTGTGTTTCTGCATTTAAATTAAAAATTAAAAAATTTTTTTTTTTTTTTTTTTTTTTCAACATATACAAATTGTTACACTGAAAGTTTCACATTCATTCAAGCAAGGAAAATAATAGAATTTTATAAATAAAATTACGCCAACAATGTAATCTAAAAAAAAAAGTAGAAATATATATATATATATATATATATATATATATATTTTTTTTTTTTTTTTTTTTTTTTTGCGTTTATAGTTTTTGTGTGTGAAACTATTATATAAACAATTTCTTAATTCAATGATAATATCGGTACTTTGAGAAATTAATTTTTCTTCGACTTTTATTGAATGGACTTTGGGGGCTTTTTCGTAATATTCCTGAAAATTTCTTCTGTTTTTTTCTTGTTACAATTTACGATGCTTTATTTTCATAAAAAAGCTAAAATTATTATTTTATTTTTTTTTTTTTTTACTACTGAAAACCATAATTTTTTTTATTTGAATCTTAGTGAAAATGTATTTTGTTTAAACACTCTTGTTTCCCCCACTCTTTATCTGTGCCTAAAACCTATGCGTAGATTCTATGAGCAAAGCTTCTTTCTTAGAACTGCACGCCTATGGAATTTTCTTCCGTTTTCCTGCTTTCCAGCTGACTACAATATGGTTGTCTTCAAGTCTAACGTAAACAAGTTTTTTATGAGCCGTTCCATATAAGTTAACAAATTTACCGAATCTCCATTACTAACGGTTACTATATTATCCAATTTCTACTGTTAACCATTATCCTCGAGTGGCCTTGTTAAGTGGTGATGCCTATGTGAAAAAAAAAATACATTAACTTTTTTGGGGAATGTGAAACTTTAGTTAAGGTATTTTTGTTTAAACAAAATACATTTCCACTAAGATTAAAAAAAAAAAAAGATAGGTTTACCATATTCCGTAATCATTATTTGATAAATACTGAAATTTTTTTTTTTTTTTTTTTTTTTTAATGAATTTTTAAGTAAAAGGAGGGGTCAAAATGTTTATACATTTTGAGCATCGGCTGTTCATTTTGCACGTATCTATCTTTATAACACCCACAGCTCTATTCAGAGCGAAGTCCGTCTGCCAACACTCAACCCCCCCCCCCCCAACTGCCAACCACGTTTGGGAAGCTGAGAAGAATAAAGAATTTTTCAAAACCACAAAGTATCAAAAAAAGAAAAAGGAAATAAAAATATTTTGTTTAGTCAGTGGAAAAAAAAAAAAAAAAAAATTTCGGTATTTTGACCTCGATTCGAAGATTTGCTTGGGAGTAGTAGGAGGAAGGTATCCGAGACATGGTGGGAGTAAATCATGCCTGTACGTTTTAAAAACAGGAAGAGGATACCAAACAGGCAGTGGCCCTTTTTAAATGGCGTTTCCTAACCCTTTTTTTTCTTGTATAACTTATATTTTAGGCCCTCTCCACTATAATAATGAGCAAAGAGTGTTTATGCCCGTAGTGTGTGTGTACTGTGTATGTATGTATGTGCGTATATTATATATACTAGCAGGCTGCCCGTCATTGCTCGGTCATAAAATATGCATAAATATTGTATTTACATTAATACAGAAACCGAGACGCATGCATGAAAGTGTTTTTTTTTCTAAACGGTTCATTTCTTGTAAAAAAAAAAAAAAAAAAAAAATTTTTTTAAATACTCTCGCTGAGATCATAACCAAAATCTAAAGGCAGTGAATAAAATGATAACCATTAAGCCAGCTTGCCACGTATTTAAAGTGTTTTCAAACCTACTTATTCTTAACATAAAGAAGCAGTCATGTTTCATGGCCGTGCATGCACATTCATAAAACAGTTTACAGATAAAAATCCGATGACTCTCAAGTCCAAACTTTTCAATTTGGATCCCTTCTTTTTTTCCAGATGAAAACGGATTAAAGTTTTCCAAATGTCTGAATACCCTATGTACCAAATTTCAAGTCTATAGATAAAAAATTTGTTGAGTATATAGGTTGAGAATTTTCCTCGCACACATTCTCACTTTTGTTTGTATATTTTGGCAGCAAGTCGTTATTCAAGCAGATCAGATTGAACATGAGTTATTCTTTTTTTCCGATTTTTCTGGATATCTTTTCGATTCACTGAGCGGTCTTCTCAATTTCAGCTAGCATGTTATATATAATGGCGCCCAGAAGTTGTTTGGCCATATTCTTAAGTGCTTTCTGTCGGTGCATCCAATAGATATAAATACACCAAGCCTTAAAGAAAAAGAAAGCAATCACTCCTGATGATGATCGGACGCACCGATAGAAAGTGCTTGAAGAATATGGTTGAACAACAACTTTTGGGTGCCATAGTATATATAACATGCCAGCTGAAATTAAAAAGACCGCTTGGCGAATGGAAAATATATCCAGAAAAATCAGAAAAAAGAATAACTGTCGTGTTCAATCAGACGTGCTTGAAAATATATATATATATATATATATATATACACACACACACACACACACATAATTTTAGTCATTCAATAATTTAAAAATGGTTAAATTTCAAACCAAAAGATTATTATTCTATGTAAAACAAAGAATACATTTGAAATATAACTCCTTATCCTATAGGCTTTTGATGTCTACCATTTCTCCTCAGATAATTTTATTCTGAAAATATATATATATATATATATATGATGCGTAATGTATCTGAGGACTCCTTAAATACTTTAAGAAAAAAACAAAAAAATGAAATTGATAAATCATTGAAATTTACAATTTCTCGTAAAAAAATATGATATTAATCTACTTTTTATTTTGTATATACCCTTCTTCGACTTACCACCGACTCAATTTGAGTTTGAAAGCAACTACAAGCATTGATCAGGTGGGCTTTATTTATATCCTCCTTTGCTGGGACTATTGCTTCCATCAAAGAGGATGTGGTTTTATGAGGATGCTTGTAACTCCCTTTTTCAACGATGCTGCCTTTTAGTAACTATAAGGTATTTGCAACTTCTCTTCCAAAATAAATCTATAAATATAAAAGCGAAAATGTTCGCTTTTTGTGTATGTCTGTAAAAGGCTTTTTTCGCTGGACTTCTCGGTCGGCTCATTCCTTAAAACTTTTTATATCACGTCTAAATGATAATATCTATGAGTTACGAACAGGGAGTCGCCTGTCTATTTAATTTGGCCAACTTTCACGCGCTGTTTTTTTCCAGATTTTTCGAGCGTCCCATGTATCTTTCGCTATTCAGTATAAAACAAGCGAAAACTGGCTTGCAGCCGCGTCATGTTTCAAGGTCAAACATCATGCGACTCAAGTTTCTCGCACCTGTCAATGTCAAATTATAAACGTTAAATTAAGAGGCTTTTCATTCCTCTTCTCTCGTGGCTGAGATGGTTAGGTCTTGGGGTTTTTTTTCCGTTTCATTTCCACCTCCACGTCAAAGGTTCGGGGTTCAAGCCCACTTTCCTACTAAAACTTTTTTTTTCTTTTACACCTCCAAACACCCCTCCCTCAACACGCCCACACCTACAAACACCCGGGCCACACCGGGTACCCCCCGCTAGTAAAATATAAAGTTCTATGCAATGATGTTTTTTTTTCTAACTGGTGGTTGGAAATGTTTTTATAATTGTATAATTTGTCTTGATGAAATACTAACTTATCTCCCTTGCTTTACAGCAACTTCCAGTACTTCTGCTGCTATCAATTGCAGATCTAAAAGATATATATATATATATATATCAACCTTTATTTTTAATATATATTTGAATTCACTTGTACCCCCTCGACATACATATCCCCAACAAACCCGCTTAGCAATGAGATCTCACCCCTTCACTGTTGTTGTCCCTAAATGCCAGAAAGCTTTCTATTCTAAAAGTTTTCTCCCTCAAACAGCTAGACTTTGGAATTCCCTTCCTGCTGCCTGCTTCCATATTAAATGTAACATAAACAAATATCTTAATCTTTCCCAGACACTAGCGGGGATAACTGGCGTTGCCCAGGTGTTTGGAGGTGTGTGTGTGTTGGGGGGGGGTAAAAAAGTTGGGTGGGTGTTTGGAGGTGTGTGTGTGTGTTGGGGGGGGGTAAAAAAGTTGGGTGGGTGTTTGGAGGTGTAAAAGAAAAGTTTTAGTAGGAAGGTGGACTCGAACCTGAGGCCTTGACGCGAAGGTGGAAACGAAATGGAAAAAAAAAAACGTGACACTTGACCATCTCGGTCACGAGGGGAGAGGAAGTGAAAGCTGTCTTAATTTAACGTTTATAAAGTGAAATTGACAGGTGCTGTCCCCCCACCCCCGCTCCAGTATTCACTTTTTTTACGCAGCAGTCGAAAAACAAAACTGGAAAATAGCACGTAAAAGTTGGGTAAATTAATGATACACAGGACCCCTGGTCATAACTGGTAGATATTATTATCTAGGAGGTATATGAAAAGTTTTAAGGAGCGACCCGACTGAGGAGCCCGGCGAAAAAAAGCCTTTGGTGGACATACAGAAAAAATATGCGCACACGCTAACGCACATTTTTGCTTTACGTCCTTATGGCGATATGCTATGTACCTATTTACAACCAGGGTCGTTTTTTAACGTGGAGAAAAGGTACAAAAATAAAAAAATTGTCTCAGTCGTGAAGGATTTCTCCCCCACTGAAAGAGAACGAGAAATGGAAGTGGCGCACCTGAAGAACAGATACTACACTTTGATCTTGGCCCAAAAGGGCCAAATATATATATATATGTTCTATGCGATTATTTTTTATTTTTTTTTTTTCAACTTAACGTGGAGAAAAGGTACGAAAATAAAAATGGAAATGTTTCTTAATTGTTATGATGGGGGTTTATAAAATCGCAAATATCTTAAACCTCATGTATTTGCACGTTTGTAGGATAAGGATTGATGTGAACATTGTTAAAACGATGACCGTGCGACCCTGATAAGAGTATTTCTTTCTTCTGTTAGATTTTTATCTAACAGATATTTGGCTCGGTCAGCAGGAAAAAGGTTTTCTTGGTTATTTTGATTTAAATAGAAAAGACGTGGGTTATCTACAGGGAAGGTTTAGGGTTACATCAAAGAATCTTGTACGGACTTGGTAGCATCTTGTATTTGTTTCAATTTGTGCTGCCTGTGAATAGAAGGCTGAAGAATTTGAACGTTCAACCCGTTCCCGGGAAGGGTTTTATCAATCATGGCTCGATTGAAAATGCTTTTAATAAAGTAAAGGAGTTTTGTCTTGTCAAAAATGATGACCTTCAATTCATCATTTTACAACTTGGAGGTCAATTTCTAAGGATCCAACTGTTGTTCAATTTGCCCACATGTTGAGAATGCAATGTGGTGTCATCACCAAATATCCCCACCTCAGACGAGATCACAGCAGGGACTAGAGCTTAGTAAACATGTGACTTGTGAATATAAAGCCGAGGAATTTAAACGTTCAACTCTCGGGAAGGGTTGCCATCAGTTTTTTTTTTTTTTTTTTTTTTTTTTTTTTTTACATGAGGGTCACCATTTATCAAGGCTCGGAGTTCACTCAGGGATAAGGGTTATTGCGTGTACAGTAATCGATGAAATAGTATTGTAGTAATCATTAGTATTGGAGATTTGATAGTATCTTACTTAAGGGGGCGGTTTGTCAGGAATTTGTTTATGTTGGACTTGAAGACATCCAAGTTGTAGTCAGGTGGGAAACAGGTGAACGGAAGAGAGTTCCACAATCGTGCACTTCTGAGAAAGAAGCTCTGCTCATGGAATCTACGTTTGGATTTAGACACAGTGGGGGAAATTATTTACTGTAGTTTCAGCCAGACTGGTGTTTCTCGTGAAAGATTGGCGAGGGGGGACAAGAGATTGGAGCTCAGACGAGCACTTGCCATGGAAATAACGATAAAACAGTCATCACCAAATATAACCACCTCAGACGAGATTACAGCAGGGACCGGAGCTTAGACATGTTGCAAAGCTGAGGAATTTAAACGTTCAACTCTCGGGAAGGGTTGTCTTCAGTCGTGGAAAGCCGTGATTGAAAAAGCTTTTAAAATTTGTTAGTTACAAAAAAAAAAAAAAAAAAAATGGAGCTTCTTATGAATCTTGAATGTCACCATTTATTTTTTAGGTCCATTTTATTAGAAACTGACGATCATTTTTTAAAGGATTCAGCCATTGACTTGGATATTTGTTTGATGTCAATATCACAAAAGTTCCATTTTATTTATTTATTTATTTTTTTTAATTAAATTACCAATTCCAATTAATCATTCAAAAACTATTGCGTATAGACATACCGAACTTTATATATTTAGCAATTAAAAAGCGCCAAGAAAGCACTATTTAAACGAGTGTGTGAAATGTTGATGCGACTATTTCTTCTATTAACTTTTTGACAAAACATTTGGGTCAGTCAGCAGAATGGTTGCTTTGGCGGTTTTGACCTAAATAGGAAGGACCAAGAATATCTATGGCATTGGTTTGGGGTTAAACTAGAGAATCTTCTATAGACTCCCCCCCCCCCCAAAAAAAAAAACGGTTTCGTTTTGTAAATAGTGAATCCGTTTTGGATCCATTTTACTACAAATTGGAAACCGTTTTCTAAGGATTCAGCCATTGACTTGGATATTTGTGTGTTCGATTCCACAAACGTTCCATTTTCATTTTTTCAATCACCAATTCTAATAAATCATTCAAAAACTATTGCATACACACATACCTAACTTTATATATAGAGAGATTAAAAAGTCACTAAGAAAAGTTTTTTAAGGATTCCGCCATTGATTTGGCGGTTTGTGCGTTAAATTTCAATATCACAAAAGTACCATTTTTTTTTTTTTTTCTTTTTTAAATTACCAATTCCAATTAATCATTCAAAAACTATTGCGTATAGACATACCTAACTTTATAGATTGAGAGATTAAAAAGCGCTAAGAAAGCATTATTTAAGCAACGACTGTGTAAAATGTTAAGACTGTTTCTTCTATTAACTTTTTATTGACAAAATATTTGGCCCGGTCAGTAGAAAGGGGGTTTCCTTGGCTGTTTTGATCTAAATAAGAAAAGAACCAAGAATATCTATGGCATTGGTTTGAGGTTAAACTAGAATCTTCTTATAGATCCCTGCATCACAAAAAAGGTTTCGTTTTGTGAATAGTGAATCCATTTTGGATCTATTTTACTACAAATTGGAGACCATTGACTTGGATATTTGTGTGTTCGATACCATTAAAGTTTTTTTTTTTTTTTTTTTTTTTTTTTTTTTTTTCAATCACTAATTCCAATTCTGATAAATCATTCAAAAACTATCTTGCATAGACCCCTCCCACCACACACACACACACACACACACACACAAAAAAAAAAAGCCAAAGAAAAGTTTTGGATAATTTCGTCTCTTTACAAAAATTAAAATTAAGATATGATAGTAAATCTTTTGTCTCGAATTTTTATTCCAATTTTAATTAAAATCCATTACACAATTTGGAGTCTAGAAAATGTCTCGAATTTAAGGTTTAAATTTATGAGGAAATCTAAATTAAGGGAATCTTTTGTGATTGATGTCATCTTGTATAAACACAACACAAGACCAAAAAGACCCCACAATCTTTTGTATCAAAGTTCCATTTTTTTTTTTTGTTCCCCCCCCCCCACCCCCACCCGACAAAAAGAGGGTGGACCTGTAAATTCAGCATTGTCCGTTCCTCTGTCTGCACTTTTCTCAATAATTATGCCTTGGAATTTTTAAAAAAATTTGCACAAACATTAAACATGATATGAGTAAAAAAGTAACAGAACGGATTTTCCAGAAAAACTCAAGTAGCCCCCCCCCCCGCCTTTTTGTGCTTATTAAAAAAAAATTGATGCCTTGGATTTTTATAACACTTTCTGAAAAGTTGTAACTAACTGATTTCTATATAATTTTGTTTGTCTATACGCCATAATAACTCTTGGATGTGCCCAGGGTGTCTTTTAGGGCTAATAAAAACACTCCATTTTTGGGACTATTTTAGCATATTTGTCCAAAATTTTCTGTGCATGTCGATTTAGTAGTTTTGCACGGTGAACTCAAATTTAAATGAGTTAAGGCATTGGGAACTTTTGGGCTAAATGGGTGGGTGGGGGGGGGGTCAAATGATGGACTTAGTCATTTTTTTTTTTTTTTTTTTTTTTTTTTTGCATAGTGCAGAACTCAAATTTACATATGGTAAGGCCTAAAACCACACCATTTGTTAATTTTCACCAGGATTTGATGTTCCCTGGGGAGTTTTAGGGCTAAATGAGTGGGTGGGGTGGAGTGGCAAATGCTGGACATAGTCATATTTTTTATGCCTTGTTCACTATGCATCCAATCATACCCTAATTTATTGTACCAAGAGTATTGCAACATATATATCTAAATATTAACACCAAAGTACCTTTTTTTTTTAACGTGTGAGTGTGTCACGGTTTCCAGATTATAAATTATTCGATTAGGATTCATTAAAAAGTAGTATAGGTGATAACATTAAATTATTACTAATTAATGTTCGTAGTATGTTATCTTCTGTCCTTTCTCTTTTTTAATAAATAGTTCTCTCTGATTCTCTCTCCTCTGATCTTAAGCATGTGGTACAATGGGGAAAGAGGTGGCTGGTTACTTTTAATACATCTAAAACCAAGCTTCTATCTTTACATTATAAACGCTCTGATGCCCATCTGGCGTCAGTTGAAATGAATGGCTCTCGTCTTGGGGAGGATTCATGTTTTGATAAACTTCTGGGCTTGACTTTTACTCCCGATCTGAAATGGAACGCGTATATCAAATCCATTGCCAAGGTTGCTGGAAAAATAGTGGGATCCTTCTGCCGCTCCAATAGATATCTCATTTCTGATGCAATTCTCTACCTATATAAAAGCCAGGTATGGCCAATGATGGAGTATTGTTGCCACATCTGGGCAGGAGCTGCTAGAAGCAGCTTATCCTGCCTTGACAGAGTTCAAAATAGACTTTGTAGCTAAGTGGGCGATGCCTTTTTCTCATCCCTGCAACCTCTTTCCCACAGAAGAGACATTGCGAGCCTGTCCCTGCTTTATCTTTATTTCTATGGCAGGTGCTCGTCTGAGCTTCAATCTATGCCCTTCCCCGCCAAACTGAAAAAAAATATACTTGTCTAGCCAAAGCCACTATCAATAGTTTCCCACACTTCCCTAGCAAAGCATTCTTAGAACTGCACGCCTATGGAACTCTCTTCCGTTCGCCTGCTTTCTAGTTTAAAGTTCATAATGTTTGAACCAATATCTAATTTCCCTTACTCTGATTAAAAAAAATTTTAATTTATGATTTTCTATGTTTATTGCATTTAGCAAATTAGGTATAAACCATTTATATTTGCTAATATTTTTTCCTCAGAAGATGGGTAGATATCGAAAACCTATAGATTAAGGAGATATTCTAATTGAAATGTGTTCTTTGTCTTGCATATAATAAAAATTCTAGATTTGAAATTTTACCATTTCACACCATAAAACTTAAATTATGATTTATTTGCTCTATCTGATATATTGAGCAATTTTTAATCAGATGGGATTGTCTTTATAAAATATTACAGCCAATAATATTTTGTAAGACCGATAATCAGTGGATTTGCATACCCCCAAATTCGAAGCTATCTCTTTACAACCCTTCCTTTTCATAACCTATCATACTTTCATAAATCAGTCCATTTTCTGTAGGCTGTTTTTGAACCCAGTCAACGACGGGTACTTTTGCTAGTAAGTGTTAAAAAAAAAAAAAAAGAAGCATTATTTAAATGACGACCATGGTGTGACCAGAGAAGAATATGTGTTTATTCCGTTAGATTTTTATCCAACAAATATTTGACTCAGTCAGCAGAAAGGAGTTTTTCTTGGTTATTTTGACCTAAATATAAAGAACCCAGGTTATCTATAGAGTGGGTTTGGGGTTGCATCAAAGAATATTGTAAGGGCAAAAAAAAAAAAAAAAAAGAAGCAAACTCCCTTTTATTAAATATCTCACACTTTTACAGAAAAAAAAAAAAAAAAAAACAACAACAAAAAAACGTTCTTGAGCTTCTACTTCGGCAGCCACAGGCGAGAATAGCTGAGTCTGCAACCCTAACAGAAAAATATCTTGAATTCTATGCTTCCTAAATGCAGCCCACTCACGCCGACCCGCTACTTTCTACCATGCCACTTTAAGTGTGATCAGCAACGCGAACTTGGTGAACTTGGCGGGGCCCCTAATTACTTGCGTCTCCTCTCGTATCAAAGCAAAGAATCCACTTTCTTATATAAAGGAGATATATTTCCATTCTGGTGAAATCCAAAAATTCAGTTCCCAAAGTTAAGACGCTGGAAGTGGTTTAGTTAAATATGGAACTGAGGTCACTAAGCATGAAGCGAAATATGCAACCATATGGAAACACTTTTTGTTTCTAACCGAAATAAGTTAAGAGAGAAAAGAAAAGAATGGAGGTTAAATCCAAAAATTTAGTACAAAATGGAAACACGAGTAAGCTAAAATATGGAATGAACCGGAAGTCACTTAGCATGAAACGAAATATGCAAGAACATAAAAATAATTGTTTCTGAATTTTTTAGATGAGGATTGGTTATATGTATTATTATTCATCGGACTACTGTTCTCATCTTGAGTGTGATTGTCACAACGTTTCGGTCAGTCCGCAAGGACCCGTGGCGAAGTGGTTAGAGTACTGGGAAAAATGAATTGTAAAAGTGACCTTCTCCTGAAGGTTGAAGGTTCAATCCTCAGTGTGGGCGACCGAAATATACATTTGCGAATTACTTAGCCACTCTATCCAGTCATGGCTGACGAAACAAGAGCACGCTACCCCCGTGAAGTAAATAAAGGGTTCCGCTCGAAATTCCGTCCGAATTCCAGTCTCGAGTTCGACAAAATACACCTGGAGAAGGTCGACCGAAACGTTGTGAAAATCACTCAAGATGAGAACAGTAGTCCGATGAATAATAATACATGAAAATAATTTGTTTAAAAAATTTTTAGTTTTAAAGCTTTTTATTTCATGAAAACAAAAAAAAAAAACTTTTTTTTTTTACATTTATATAAATATATTATCTTTGGTGTGCTCCAGCCCCCGGGACAAAAGGAGGGTCCCGGACAAAAGGATGGACTTATAAATTCACCTTCGTCTGTTCGTCTTGGAAATTTTGCACAAACATCAAACCTGATATGAGTAAAAAAGTAACAGAACGGATTTTCCCGGAAAACTCCAGTTGCCCCCCTGAGGGTGCCTTTCGGATTAAAAATGGCTAAAATTGACACTTTTGTGCTTATTAAAAAACTTTCGGAAAAGTTGTAACTGATTTCTATATAATTTTGCTTGTCTATACTTCGCGATACCTCTTGGGTGTGCCCCAGGGGCTCCTTTTGGGCTAATAAAAACCCTCCATTTTTCGGACTATTTTACCATATTTGTTCAAAATTTTCTATGTATGTCTATTTTGCAGTTTTGCATGGTGCTGAACTCAAATTTAAATATGTTAAGGACTTGGGGATTTTGGGGCTAAATGGGGGTGCGAGGCAAATGGACTTAGTCATTTCTTTTTTTAGCATAGTGCAGAACTCAAATTTACATATGTTAAGGACTTGGGGATTTTGGGGCTAAATGGGGGTGCGAGGCAAATGGACTTAGTCATTTCTTTTTTTGCATAGTGCAGAACTCAAATTTACATATGTTAAGGACTTGGGGATTTTGGGGCTAAATGGGGGTGCGAGGCAAATGGACTTAGTCATTTCTTTTTTTGCATAGTGCAGAACTCAAATTTACATATGTTAAGGACTTGGGGATTTTGGGGCTAAATGGGGGTGCGAGGCAAATGGACTTAGTCATTTCTTTTTTTAGCATAGTGCAGAACTCAAATTTACATATGTTAAGGACTTGGGGATTTTGGGGCTAAATGGGGGTGCGAGGCAAATGGACTTAGTCATTTCTTTTTTTAGCATAGTGCAGAACTCAAATTTACATATGTTAAGGACTTGGGGATTTTGGGGCTAAATGGGGGTGCGAGGCAAATGGACTTAGTCATTTCTTTTTTTAGCATAGTGCAGAACTCAAATTTACATATGTTAAGGACTTGGGGATTTTGGGGCTAAATGGGGGTGCGAGGCAAATGGACTTAGTCATTTCTTTTTTTAGCATAGTGCAGAACTCAAATTTACATATGTTAAGGACTTGGGGATTTTGGGGCTAAATGGGGGTGCGAGGCAAATGGACTTAGTCATTTCTTTTTTTAGCATAGTGCAGAACTCAAATTTACATATGTTAAGGACTTGGGGATTTTGGGGCTAAATGGGGGTGCGAGGCAAATGGACTTAGTCATTTCTTTTTTTAGCATAGTGCAGAACTCAAATTTACATATGTTAAGGACTTGGGGATTTTGGGGCTAAATGGGGGTGCGAGGCAAATGGACTTAGTCATTTCTTTTTTTTGCATAGTGCAGAACTCAAATTTACATATGTTAAGGACTTGGGGATTTTGGGGCTAAATGGGGGTGCGAGGCAAATGGACTTAGTCATTTCTTTTTTTGCATGGTGCTGAACTCAAATTTACATATGTTAAGGACTTGGGGATTTTGGGGCTAAATGGGGGTGCGAGGCAAATGGACTTAGTCATTTCTTTTTTTGCATAGTGCAGAACTCAAATTTACATATGTTAAGGACTTGGGGATTTTGGGGCTAAATGGGGGTGCGAGGCAAATGGACTTAGTCATTTCTTTTTTTAGCATAGTGCAGAACTCAAATTTACATATGTTAAGGACTTGGGGATTTTGGGGCTAAATGGGGGTGCGAGGCAAATGGACTTAGTCATTTCTTTTTTTAGCATAGTGCAGAACTCAAATTTACATATGTTAAGGACTTGGGGATTTTGGGGCTAAATGGGGGTGCGAGGCAAATGGACTTAGTCATTTCTTTTTTTAGCATAGTGCAGAACTCAAATTTACATATGTTAAGGACTTGGGGATTTTGGGGCTAAATGGGGGTGCGAGGCAAATGGACTTAGTCATTTCTTTTTTTAGCATAGTGCAGAACTCAAATTTACATATGTTAAGGACTTGGGGATTTTGGGGCTAAATGGGGGTGCGAGGCAAATGGACTTAGTCATTTCTTTTTTTAGCATAGTGCAGAACTCAAATTTACATATGTTAAGGACTTGGGGATTTTGGGGCTAAATGGGGGTGCGAGGCAAATGGACTTAGTCATTTCTTTTTTTTGCATAGTGCAGAACTCAAATTTACATATGTTAAGGACTTGGGGATTTTGGGGCTAAATGGGGGTGCGAGGCAAATGGACTTAGTCATTTCTTTTTTTGCATGGTGCTGAACTCAAATTTAAATATGTTAAGGACTTGGGGATTTTGGGGCTAAATGGGGGTGCGAGGCAAATGGACTTAGTCATTTCTTTTTTTGCATAGTGCAGAACTCAAATTTACATATGTTAAGGACTTGGGGATTTTGGGGCTAAATGGGGGTGCGAGGCAAATGGACTTAGTCATTTCTTTTTTTTGCATAGTGCAGAACTCAAATTTACATATGTTAAGGACTTGGGGATTTTGGGGCTAAATGGGGGTGCGAGGCAAATGGACTTAGTCATTTCTTTTTTTGCATGGTGCTGAACTCAAATTTAAATATGTTAAGGACTTGGGGATTTTGGGGCTAAATGGGGGTGCGAGGCAAATGGACTTAGTCATTTCTTTTTTTGCATAGTGCAGAACTCAAATTTACATATGTTAAGGACTTGGGGATTTTGGGGCTAAATGGGGGTGCGAGGCAAATGGACTTAGTCATTTCTTTTTTTGCATAGTGCAGAACTCAAATTTACATATGTTAAGGACTTGGGGATTTTGGGGCTAAATGGGGGTGCGAGGCAAATGGACTTAGTCATTTCTTTTTTTGCATAGTGCAGAACTCAAATTTACATATGTTAAGGCCTAAAATTGCACCGTTCATTTTCACCAGGATTTGACGTTCCCTGGAGACTTTTTTTTTTTTTTTTTTTTTTTAAGCGGGGTCATTATGAAGGGAGATGAGTAGAAAGATGTTTGTTAACATTACACTTGAACTTCTGCATATCAGTGCAGTTGGGAAAGCAGAATCCCGGAAGGGAGTTCCAAAGACCCCGCAGTTCTGGGGAAGAAACTATTGGAGTAAAAGGCTTTCTTGCACCTAGGGATCTCTACTGTAAAGGGATGAGACTTAGTAGCTTGTCGGGTTTGTCGGGGGTAGTTACGTCGGGGAGGTACAAGTGTTTGCAGTTCGTCAGAGCATTCACCATGTATTTGTAGAACAAGCAGAGGGATGCAACATCTCTTTGATGGGACAGAGGCTAAAGTTCAGGACCTATCAGGTTGGCAACTCTCTTTTGAACCCTGTCCAGGAGCGAGAGACAAGCAGCAGATGCACCAGCCCAGATGTGACAACAGTACTCCATACATGGGCGAATGGTGGTCTTATAGAGGTATAGGATACTGTCAGGCATAAGTAGTTTTCTAGCACGGTAGAGGGAGCCAACCTTCCTTGCAGCAGCCTAGGCAATGCTCTCAATGTATCTATTCCAGTTCATATTCTCTGTAAACGTTAGGCCGAGGAGTTTAAAAGAATTACTTTTGGGACTAAATAGGGGAGGGGGGGGCGAATGCTGAACTCAGTCGTTCACTGTGTGTGGGGGATTATGCATGCTTCACTTGTTAATAATTTAAATATAATCATATGAAAATATTTTATTCCCCAAAATTTAAAATTTCAGTTTACAGTTATATAAATGTTTTTAGATTAAGATATTCAAATAAAAATAAAAAAAAATAAGCTTATTTTTTACTAGCAGTCTAGCTCGGTTTTGTTCGGACCCTATGCACTGAAGTTTGACTTATGTCCAGATAACCTACATCTAAAATTTCAAGTGTTTATACCCAAAATTGTCGGAGGAGTTTGGTAGAGTCTGCAAAGATCAACTCTTTCAACTTTTACCTCTTGGAAGCCAAATTTTCGCCCCCAAAACTGATTAAAAAGCTTGCTGCATGTCTGAATACCTTTTACGTAAAATTTTGAATGTTTAAACCCAAAATTTGCTGAATACTTTGCTAGAGACTGCAAATGTCAAATCTTTTGATTCCTTGGCAGCCAAATTTTTGGCCAAAAACCGATTAAAAAGCTTGCCCTATGTCTGAATACACTTTATGTAAAATTTCAAATGTTTAGACCAAAAATTGGCAGAGTAATTTGGTAGAGACTGCAGATGTCAATTTTTTTAAAACTCTGACCCCTTAACATTTATTGTTTTGGACTCAAATAAAGTTAAAAAGTTTGATCCCTGTCCAAGTAACCTACATCTAGAATTCCAAGAGTTTAGACCCAAAATTGGCAGAGGAGCTTGGTAGAGTTTTCAAAGGTGAAATCGTTGAATTTGACTCCTTGACAGCCAAATTTCTGGCCAAAAACCGATTAAAACGATTTTCCCAAATCTCGATACCCTTTGTCAAATCTAAAGTCTGTAGACTGAAAATTGGCGGAGTAATTTGGTAGGCAAATGTACACTCGCACGCATGCACACACACACACACACACACACACACACACACACACACACACAATTTCACTTTATAGGTATATAGTTTTATTTTATTCCTCTAAAAATGTTGCAGAATTTTTTTTTTTTTTTAACAATAAATTTTTAAACAATAAAATGGACAAACGGTGTGATCCTTCTACCGTTCCGGTAGATATCTCACTCCTCATGCAATTCTCTACCTATATAAAAGCCAAGTACAGCCACTGATGGAGTACTGTTGCTAGAAGCAGCTTATCCTGCCTTCACAAAGTTCAAAATAGACTCCGTAGCTTAGTGGGGGATGCCCTTCTCTTTCCTGCAACCTTTTTTTTTCCCACGGAAGAGACGTTGCGAGCCTCTCTCTGCTTTATCATTATTTTCATGGCAAGTGCTCGTCTGAGCTTTAATCTATGACCCCCCCCCTCGCCAAACTTTCACGAAAAACACTCGTCTATCAAAAACCACTATCAATAATTTCCCACACTCTTTATCTTTTTCTAAACCTAAACGTAGATTCCATGAACAAAGTTTCTTTCTTAGAACTGTACGCCTGTGGAACTTTCTCCTGATTGCCTTGCTTTCCAGCTCACTACGATCTGACTGTCTTCAAGTTCAATGTAAACAAGTTCTTGATGAACCGTCCCCCCCCCCCCAAGTAATCCAATTTACAAAATTTCCACTACTTATGATTACTACGCTATAATCGCATTGACTAATGTATGCCCAATAACACTTATCCTCGAGTGGCCTCCGGGTCTTGATAAGTGGTGATTCCTGTGTTAAAAAAAAAAAAATCTTAGGACCAGTATTCATTTATATATATATATCTAGCTGGTATAATAATATCTATTTCGTATATTGAAAGTTGAATTTCACTTAAGACAAAGTGATAAGAGAGCGGTTTATGTACCTATTCACTATGCCTCCCCACGGGACAGTTAGACATCAGGGTCGTTTTTTAACGTGGAGAAAAGGTACAAAAATAAAAAAAATTGTCTCAGTCGTGAAGGACTGATCCTCCACCGAAAGAACAAGAAATAAAAAGTGCAGCATCTGAAGACAGATACACTTTGATCTTGACCAAAATTTATGTAGATAGCGTTCTATTTTTCATCTTCATCTTTATTTTTTTTTTTCCATCCGGGTTATTACAAAGTTATTCAATCACATGTGTCAGTGTAGTCAGTGTACCAATTGTTTTTCTTTTCTTCCTATTGTCTTTTGTGGGTCAGAGTCCTCAATTGTTATCAGTCCCCACCTCTATCCCCGGATGTACTCATTACGGACTCCTGACTAAATAGGCCATACCAACCGAGCAGACAGAAGGGTAGGGCCGTTTTCAGAGTTCATGTCTTTGAATCCCCCCCCCCCCTCCATAAAAAGGGAGATTAGATCAAATGACCTCCCATAGATTTAGGCTAGACTAAAATGTCAGGAAAACATTTTTTTTATTATTGTCTTTATAATAATTAGGACAGTACTCTGTAGACATTCCAATGTTTAGAATAGTGGCATTGGTACAGCCAGACCTTTGTTTGATAAAGGCCTTTGCGGCCGAACCTGACGTCATACACATTGGTGCATATGAGACATTTTTATTATTTTTTTAAACTCTTATTCGCCCCAAACAAGGCGTATCACCAGTTAGACGTAAGGGGCTCCTATTTGGAACCATATCTTCAGCGATTCTGTGTAAGGAGCTGAGCTGCGAGATGTCTGTTCACATTACACTTCTGTATGTCAGCACAGTCAGGGAGGTAGGAAATGAGGAGGGAATTCCAAAATCTAGCAGTCTGAGGGAAGGAACTATTAGAATAGAGCGCTTTCTGGCAGCTTGGGATCTTTTACAGTGAAGGGGTGACAATTGTTTTATATTTCACAATTCAAATTAAGGCTTTTTTCTTTTCCACTTATGTAATTCTTAGAACTGTTGCTAGGAATTGTCTGTATTTTTGAGATGAGGTGTTTTCATTGATTGAGATTGTCGGACTGACTTCCTGATTTTGGTTGTAAGAGTCACGTTTCGGCCGTTTTGCCCTCCGGCCTTCATCAGGTGTTTTGTATCGAACTGGGGGGAACCGTTTGTTAGGAGTCTCGAACCCAACCCTTTATTATTACGGGGGTACCGTGTTCGGACTCCAGCTAGGCTCTGGGACATAGTTGCTGATTCTGTTTTGAATGTTACTTTTTCACTGCCTTCGTTCAGGATTGAATTCAGCACCTTTAGGTAACTGTAAACTTTGATACAACGTCTAGGACAGTTCTTAGTTGATTTTTGGTAATGTTAAACTTATGTTGTTATTCAAGGTTTTCTCTCTCTATCAGAGGTGTCCAAATTGCATTCAGCTCTATGCTTGGTTTGCTCAGTAGGTTGTTATGTCCGAGCATGTGAGCTGTTTCTTTAAGTTTTCTCACTTTCCAGTGGGTCTCTTTGTTTATTATTTTTACTTCATCCCATGGGGGGGGGATGGCCCCACCCCTCTCCACCCAGACATGGTTGGCTATACCCGATTTTTCCGTCTCTGGGTTGGGTTCGAGACTCCTAACAAACGGTTCCCCAGTTCGATACAAAGCACCTGATGAAGGCCGGAGGGCAAAACGGCCGAAACGTTGTGACTCTTACAACCAAGATGAGGAAGTCAGTCCGGCAATCTCAATCAATGTTGCTAGGAAGGTCTAAAGATAGAAATAGCAATAGAGCAGAGAAAGACTAACAACGTTTCTTCTGGCAGAAACGGGCTGTGTAGAAAAGAGATCATTTCCTCCCCTGCCACTAGATTGCAAAGTTGATTTTATACTCTGTCAATATAAGAATGAGAATTCTGAGCGACACCGCTCCATGGGGCAGCAGTTCTCTATCGTTTAATTCTAACAGTTTTAAAATATTGTATTAGTACCCCCTCGATGTAAATACCGCTGATAAACCAGACGAGCAACAAAATCCCACCCCTACGCTGTAGAGATCCCTAGATATTGTAAAACCTACTCAAATAATTTCTTCTACCGAACTGTTTGGCTTTGGAATTCCCTCTCTTGTCCCATTTTCCCTTTTGTTTTATTTTACTTCAAAGTTCTCAGAAGTCAACGGGCCCACAACCTGGGACTAACACTTGAACTCTATATGAGATACATAGATGTTCAAATGTTCCATTTAAATTCTTTATCTCTCAAACACAGAGTTAGTAAAGAAATTGAGAACATAATTTTCCTCTCCCCAATTAACCATTTTTATACGTTGTAGTATATCTTTCATTTTGGTCTCTTGGTCTTACTGGATTCCAGGACAAGAATTTATCTAGTCTGGTGGAGTATCCATCTTCGTGCTATTACTTGAGGTAACATCACTTGGAGAAGGTGCACCATTCCTCGGAAAAGCTAATGTGGGTTAGCCATCGTGAGATCTTATTTGGGCAACGAATGTTATGTGATTTTGAATATTTGGTCAGGCACTAGAGGATAATGTCTAGAAAAGAATATGGGCGATTAAATCACTGGGTTTTGTTCCGTACAACTTGCCTGCTGAAACAAAAAGATTGCCCGGCTAATGGTACCTTTACAATGATGGCTCAGAAATAAGAAATTGAATATTTGGTCAGGGTTTACTTCTATGGAAAAAGTATCCTCATGCCAGATTGTTCTGACAAACCCCTGTACAGAGAGACCTTAGACACTCGAGGACAGTGTCTAGTAGGCATTCAAGTTCTCTCCCCTGACTGTACTGACATGCAGATGTTCAAATGCAATGTGAACAAGCATCTTGCTGCCCAACTCCCTACATAGAATCCCTGCAAATCTGGTCCCAAAAATTAGCCCTTTAAGACTTAGTGGCATTGTCTTGTTTGGGGTGAAAAAACAGTAAAAACGAAACGCGACAAAAAAAGACATAAATGGGTTGTAATTTAAAGCAAGTGTTATTAAAAAAAAAAAATCTTGAGTGTATTTTATGGGTTCGTGCTAAATTTGCACCCTGCGACGGCGCTTAAATATTTAAGTGTTTTTAGTCGTCTGAAAGGTATTAAAGCTAACATAAAAATGTCTTTTTTTTTTTTTTTTTTTTTTTTTTAATTTTACTTCTGAAAAAACAGGAAAAAAAACGCGAGTTTTTGAGTGCAGACATATGGAAAAATAATTCCTTATAAAGAGGACCCGTGGTGCAGTGGTTAGAGTACTTAGAAAAATCAATTGTAAAAAGATGGAATACTGTTGCCATATCTGGGCAGGAGCTGCCAAAAACAGCCTATCCTGCCTTGACAGAGTACAAAATAGACTTCGTGGTTTAGTGGGGGATGCCCTTTTCTCTACCCTGCAACCCCTCTCCCACAGAAGAGACGTTGCGAGCCTATCCTTGTTTTATCGTTATTTTCATGGCAGGTGCTCGTCTGAACTCCAATCCCTGGTCCCCCCTCGCCAATCTTTCACGAAAAACACCCGTCTAGCTGAATCCACTGTGAAAAATTTCCCCCACTCTATATCTGTGCCTAAATGAAAACGCGGATTCCATGAACAAAGCTTCTTTCTTAGAACTGCACGCCTGTGGAACTCTGTTCCGTCTGCCTGCTTCCCTCCGGACTACAACTTGGATGTCTTCAAGTCTAATGTTAACAAACTCCTAATGAACCGCCCCCTTAAGTAAACACTTCATCAAATCTCCACACTAACGTAATGTACTTGCAATAACCCTTATCCCTGAGTGGCTTCCGGGCCTTGATAAGTGGTGATCACTGTGTAAAAAAAAAAAAAAAAAAAAAAGTGATATTCTCTTGTAGGTTCAATCCTCAGTGTGGGCAACTGAAAAATACAATTGCGAATTACTTAGAACCTCTATCCATTTATGGCTGACAGAATGAGAGCATGCTACTCTCGTAATGTAAATAAAGTGTTCACTTTGAAATTCCGTCCAAATTCCTGACAAAAACATTCCAGAGTTCTGACAAGATACACCTGTAAAGATTGGGGATTACATCGGTTGAAACCTTTTGAAAATGAAGATAAGTTGTCTGAAGAATACAAATAAAGTTTCAAGTCTGTAAATTAAAAAATTCAGAGTAGTTTGCCAGAGACAGTTTATCAGACAGACAATGTCACTTATATATACAGAATGAGCCCAAACTAGAAAATATTTGAAGCGTGAGAGACAGACTTCAAAGCTGTGTAAATCAAGAAGGAAAATGGGGCATTCCCGAGGCTACATTCCAGTGGACGAGGAACTGGCTGATGGTCTACTCATGTTGCATGATAGTGCACATCACCCTTGATCTAAAACTATAAAATGAAATGACAGCTCAATCCAATAAAACGTTCAAACCAGACACACACTTAAAACATTCGCCTCCTCCCTTGAGGCTTGCATTTACAAATATCCGAGGACTTAGAACTTAGATGATGTAGAATCATTTCTCCTAGCAAACTCCCCATATATCCTAGCACTAAGTGAAACTAACTTGCACTCGTCCATCCCTTCTAACATCTTTAACATGTCTGGTTATCTTCCACTTTGTTGTAAGGACTCTGACAGACACATGCATAGACTTGGAGTCTATATTCCTAACACCCTCCCCATGTCTAGGGAATCTAAACTAGAAGAAGGTGACCAGGCTTTCATGTGCTTTAAACTAACTTTACAACATAGCGTTAACTACCTGTATTTTCTTTACCGCTCTCCATCAACTCAAGACTGTACTATCATGTGTCTGACGGCATAGATGTAGCACTCTCTCTTGACACTCGTGCCCAAATACATGTATCTGATGACTTTAACGTCCACCATAGAAATTGGCTTGGCTTGACTTCTCTAACTACACGGATACAGCTGGTAGCCTCCTCCATAATTTTGCTCTATCCCATTCCTTGACACAGACAGTAACATTCCCGACCTGTCACCCAGATCGCCAGGACCAGCAAGCCTCACTTTTGGATCTATTTCTAACATCAGTTCCTAATGATTGTATAACAAATGCTCATTGCCCACTCGGGAATGCTGATCATGCTGTGATAATGATACATCATTCTAAACTCTCGACCCCAAGTTGAAGAGCCACTGCTAAAATTTTCAAGGTGCTACAATAAGGCTGACTGGGATGCCATTAGAGATCACATCAGAGACGCCCCATGGGGAAATATCTTTTCTCTTCCAGCTATATTTTTCTGATGAACTCTTATAAGTCTGACAATTTGTTTGGTATAGTCATGCCATCTAATGAAACGCGTGTAAGACCTGCCAATAAAATGACTTTGAATTAAGTCAATACTTGCGGTAAAAAAAAAAAAAACAACTTTTGAAACGTTTCATAAAGTTATATATGCTCTGAAGGTGTAAATCCATTTTTTATTGAGCTTAATTGTAATTTTGAATAACTTTATTATATATTTTAAGTATAGATCTGTTTACAAACGTGTGTATATAATATATATATATATATATATTCTAGCGGGGGTACCCGGCGTTGCCCGAGTGTTTGTTTCCAGGACGGGGGGGGGGGAGTTTTAAAAAATGTTATGGTAGGTAAGTAGGAAGGATCAAACCCGGAGTCATGAGTAAAAGTAGGAAAATAAAGTGGAGAAAAAAAAAAACAAAAAAAAAACATCTGCAACGTTAACAGTTCGGCCATCAAGAAAAGTCCATTCCAGTTGTTTAGGAAAAAAAAACAAAAAAAAAACGACTACGGTAGGTCGGCGCGAACGTGAAAATATAATGTGAATTGTCCAGCACGCTAACCACTACGCCACAGCACTGCAGCTTAGTTTAGTGATGTTAAATAACTTCACATGAAAGAACTACGAAGCCAAACCGGTGTTCTCTTCTCAACTGTTCCTTGTGAACGATCCCCAAACGGTGTTAAGTGGTGGCAGGGGGAGGAGGAATTTATTAGAGAGAAAATATTTTACCACTTCCATTGATCTTAACCGATTTTGGCCGTGACTTCTCAGCAGAAAAAGTATAGAAATCTAAGATTATCGAGGAATTTGAGAAATAATAAGCCTATAACACACCTCAGATATTGTTCTGCCGTTTGTGCATATTATATTTGCATGAAATATCTTGATTTTTAATCCTATTAATGTCAAAATCAGACGGGAAAAAAAGAGTTCATTTTATTTATAGAGAGAAGAGAAGATAATATTAAGATAACTGATAATTTGTAATTAAAATTAAAAATCGGTTTCACAAGGAAGAACAAACAAAATCAATGAGTTGTACGATCGTTTCGGAACCAATGTTTTTATTGAAATAGACAATGAGTCTTGGACAATAATTTTATCATTTAGTTTTTTGAAACACAGTCTCCTCATCAGCAAAAATATTGGTTGTTTTTGTTTTTTTAAATAAAAATAGCGTTTTTTATGTAAGGCAGATGTATTTTTTAATAGTTCGCCTTCTAAAGCTTGTAAGTATCATCATCAGTGCATTCATTGGGATGTTAAATGTAGTTTATGAATGCTTGAAAATATATATATATATATATATATATATATATAAATCTTATAAAAAATTTATTCAAATTTTCAAAAAAAAAAAAAAAAAAAATTATAAACCTGTAAGGAAGGTATACAAAATTTTAATTATCCGACAAGGATACAAATAAACAAATTCCTTATTCCGCGGAGTTTCGAAAAATGCAATTCTTTTCATGAGAGGGAAGAGGTTTGTAAAATATACAATAAATTTTGCAGTAACTACAAAGATGAATTGAATCATATTTGCATCAAAAAAGTTGAGTGAGAGTTCATCCAAAGAGATTAAGAAAGCAGCTGATGTCCGCCCAGTAAAATAGCATATAACGCATAATCTCGGAAGATAAAGCTTAGTTACGTTGGAGTCTTAATACATTATCAAATCAATAGGGGTTACAGAAAGAGGATTAAGGGAGAAACTTCCTTTTATTAATTTGATAATGTAATAAAGTTCCCATGTAACTTTACACTTTATCGTATTGTTTGCTCCTCTTAACCAGGTAGAGCATTTTTTTATCTAGATAGGTTTTCCTTACTATTGAAAATTTATTTTTCACTTTAATTTTTATTACATCTATTACACACACACATTGGTTTATGTACCCATGAGCACATACGTAGGTTAGGTTTATGCCGAGTTAGCACTTATTGGCAGCTGTCCTCATTACTCATAGCCCCACCCCAGTGGATCCCTATTTCAAGATTGACCCTGTCTGCTTTGATTCAACTTCCAATAATCAGCTTAAAATCGTTAAAAGGTACACTTCCGGTTTTTAGAGCCCCCCCCCCCCCCCCCGTGCTTCCCTGACTACATTCACATTTATTGTATGCATTTATGAAATGTGGGTTTCTTCTCTCGGGAAAATTCTTATATCCCTACAAATCCACCATTCGCCCATGAATCGGGTTTCGAAAACCTTGTCATCATTTACCCTGCTCGGGATATACAAGTGCCTGGGCACTTGTGAATATTAGTTCCTTTAGAAACTTCCTCCTTCCGAGGAAGCTGGTTCAAACATCCTAAGGTGAGAACCGCTTTGGTATCTCTTAGCGATGTGACAATCCCAATATTTTTTCTGATTCCGATACAATTACCGATTCTGTACTAAATTCCTGATTTTGACGCAAGTACCGATTCTGATTCTTTATAAATCTCTAGATATAAGTTTGTTATTTCCCCTCCTCTCCCCGATTAACATAAATGTGAATATATACTGTTGGACGATGAGCTATAGATTTTTGCTAATTTTACTACAGTCTGAAGTAGTGGTGGGACGATTAATCAGAATCGTTAATCGTAAGAATCGTATATTTTGGGGGGGGAATCGCAACATCTCTTCTCTGAGATAGAGGTTGCAGGGAAGAGAAAAGGACATCTCCTACGAGGCTACAAAGTCTATTTTGAACTCTATCAAGGCAGGACAAGTCCTTTCTAGCAGCTCCTGCCCAGATGTGGCAACAGTATTCCATCCTTGGACGTACCTGGCTCTTATATAGATAGAGAATTGCGTCAGCAGTGAGATATCTACCGGATCGATAGAAAGATCCCACCATTTTTCCAGCAGCCTTGGCAACAGATTTGATGTACGTGTTCCATTTAAGATCAAGACTAATGGCCAAGCCCAGAAGCTTGTCAAAACTTGAGGCCTCCTGAAGACGAGAGCCATTCATTTCAATTGATGCCAGATGTGTATCAGAATGTTGATGTAAAGAGAGAAGCTTGGTTTTAGATGCATTAAAAGTAACCAACTACTAAGTTTTATTATCGGAAATATAATTTTATAAAATATTTTTAAATGATTTTTTGAAAATCACTGTATGGAATTCACTCCTAAATTAACTGATCATTATGAATTTTGGAACCGCTGTAAGATTGGTAATGTGGACTATATTTAATTTAATATATGCAAGGGGGGGGGCAACAAAGGGTGTTGGCCCTTCATGGAAATTCTACGAATTTAAAAAAAAAAAATGGGTAATAGATTTTCAATTAATAAAAATTCTTCAAGTTTCAGTTTCTTTTATGTATTTTAAAAAGGGTTAAAGGGGGACGGATATAGGCATTAGAAAATTAAAATATTTCAGATTTGCATTAAATTTGATCGATAGTCGTTTTTTTTCTTTGGCTTTTTTTTTTGTTTTTTTTCTTTGGCTTTTTTGTTTTTTCTTTGGCTTTTTTGTTTTTTCTTTGGCTTTTTTGTTTTTCTTTGGCCTTTTTTTGTTTTTCTTTGGCTTTTTTTGTTTTTCTTTGGCTTTTTTTTGTTTTTCTTTGGCTTTTTTTTGTTTTTCTTTGGCTTTTTTTGTTTTTCTTTGGCTTTTTTTGTTTTTCTTTGGCTTTTTTTGTTTTTCTTTGGCTTTTTTTTGTTTTTCTTTGGCTTTTTTTTTGTTTTTCTTTGGCTTTTTTTTGTTTTTCTTTGGCTTTTTTTTGTTTTTCTTTGGCTTTTTTTTGTTTTTCTTTGGCTTTTTTTTGTTTTTCTTTGGCTTTTGTTTTTCTTTGGCTTTTTTTTGTTTTTCTTTGGCTTTTTTTTGTTTTTCTTTGGCTTTTTTTTGTTTTTCTTTGGCTTTTTTTGTTTTTCTTTGGCTTTTTTTTGTTTTTCTTTGGCTTTTTTTTGTTTTTCTTTGGCTTTTTTTTGTTTTTCTTTGGCTTTTTTTGTTTTTCTTTGGCTTTTTTTGTTTTTCTTTGGCTTTTTTTTGTTTTTCTTTGGCTTTTTTTTGTTTTTCTTTGGCTTTTTTTTGTTTTTCTTTGGCTTTTTTTTGTTTTTCTTTGGCTTTTTTTTGTTTTTCTTTGGCTTTTTTTGTTTTTCTTTGGCTTTTTTTTGTTTTTCTTTGGCTTTTTTTTGTTTTTCTTTGGCTTTTTTTTGTTTTTCTTTGGCTTTTTTTTGTTTTTCTTTGGCTTTTTTTTGTTTTTCTTTGGCTTTTTTTTGTTTTTCTTTGGCTTTTTTTTGTTTTTCTTTGGCTTTTTTTTGTTTTTCTTTGGCTTTTTTTGTTTTTCTTTGGCTTTTTTTGGTTTTTCTTTGGCTTTTTTTGGTTTTTCTTTGGCTTTTTTTGGTTTTTCTTTGGCTTTTTTTGGTTTTTCTTTGGCTTTTTTTGGTTTTTCTTTGGCTTTTTTTGGTTTTTCTTTGGCTTTTTTTGGTTTTTCTTTGGCTTTTTTTGGTTTTTCTTTGGCTTTTTTTGGTTTTTCTTTGGCTTTTTTTGGTTTTTCTTTGGCTTTTTTTTGTTTTTCTTTGGCTTTTTTTTGTTTTTCTTTGGCTTTTTTTTTGTTTTTCTTTGGCTTTTTTTGGTTTTTCTTTGGCTTTTTTTGGTTTTTCTTTGGCTTTTTTTGGTTTTTCTTTGGCTTTTTTTGGTTTTTCTTTGGCTTTTTTTGGTTTTTCTTTGGCTTTTTTTGGTTTTTCTTTGGCTTTTTTTGGTTTTTCTTTGGCTTTTTTTTGTTTTTCTTTGGCTTTTTTTTGTTTTTCTTTGGCTTTTTTTTGTTTTTCTTTGGCTTTTGTTTTTCTTTGGCTTTTGTTTTTCTTTGGCTTTTTTTTGTTTTTCTTTGGCTTTTTTTTTGTTTTTCTTTGGCTTTTTTTTTGTTTTTCTTTGGCTTTTTTTTTGTTTTTCTTTGGCTTTTTTTTGTTTTTCTTTGGCTTTTTTTTGTTTTTCTTTGGCTTTTTTTTGTTTTTCTTTGGCTTTTTTTTGTTTTTTTTTTCTTTGTTTTTTTGTGGTGGAAGGGAGGGGGGGGTCTACACAAGATTTTCTAGTGTAACTCCAATCCAACGGTATAGATATTCCGGGTTCTACCTATTTAGGTCAAAGCAGCCAAAGAACCCCCCCCCCCCTTCTACTGACCGAGCCAAATATTTTGTCAATAAACAGTTAAGAGAAGAAATAGTTATATCAACGTTTGAACTGTTTTCTTCTGAGTGCCTTTTTAATCTCTCTCTATATATAAAGTTAGGTATGTGTGTATTGCAATAGTTTTTGAATGATTTATTAGAATTGGTGATTGAAAAAATAAAAATGGAACGTTTGTGGAATCGAACACACAAATATCCAAGTCAATGGCTGAATCCTTAGAAAACGGTTTCCAATTTGTAGTAAAATGGATCCAAAACGGATTCACTATTCACAAAACGAAACCGTTTTTTTTTTTGGGGGGGGGGGTGAGGTTGTCTATAGAAGATTCTCTAGTTTAACCCCAAACCAATGCCATAGATATTCTTGGTCCTTCCTATTTAGGTCAAAACCGCCAAAGCAACCATTCTGCTGACTGACCCAAATGTTTTGTCAAAAAGTTAACAGAAGAAATAGTCGCATCAACATTTCACACACTCGTTTAAATAGTGCTTTCTTGGCGCTTTTTAATCGCTAAATATATAAAGTTAGGTATGTCTATACGCAATAGTTTTTGAATGATTAATTGGAATTGGTAATTTAATTTAAAAAAAAAAAAAAAAATGGAACTTTCGTGATATTGAAATCGAACAAATATCCAAGTCAATGGCTGAATCCTTAGAAAATGATCGTCAGTTTCTGATAAAATGGACCTAAAATGGTTGGTGACATTCAAGATTCATAAGAAGCTCCCTATTTTTTTTTTTTTTTTTTTTTTTTTGTGCAACTTTAACTATTATTAGCTTTTTCAACCACCGTTTGCCACGACTGATGGCAACCTCTCCCAAAAGTTGAACGTTCAAATTCCTCAGTTTTATATTCATGAGCAACAATGTCTGCCAAGCGCCATCTCCTGCTGTTTTTAAAATCCGATTAAAATTGAGGAAGTTATGACTATTTTTGTGCCTCACACGTTTGTATATTTTTCCCTCGTGAATTTAGCCACATTTTAACTTTTTCAGTGAAAATGTTATCTCTCTCTCTCTCTATATATATATATATATATATAGATAAACGAAAATGTATGCATGTGTTCGCTTTTTCTGTATGTCTACAAAAGACTTTTTTCAGAGAAGCGGTCGCTCGCTTCACAACTTAAACTTTTTATATCACATATAAATCGTAATATCTCTCAGTTAACAACGGAGCTCGCCTGTCTATTTAATTTGCTTGACTTCGGGAAGATAAATATTCGACATTTGTCGCTCGCCGCATGTGGGTTAGTCTTTTTCCTATAACATCTTGGGAAAATAAAAATAAAAAAAGCGTTTCTGCAGTAAATGAAATACTATCCTGCAATCAAACTTGACCTCAATAAGTCATTAAAACGTGCACCTGCCAAATCCAAGTAATTAAATAAATTCAAACGTGTTTCCGTTAGCATCTCGCGGTGGCCCAATGGTTAAAACCGTCGCACTCTTTTTTTTTTTTTTTTTCACACTTTAATTTACGACTTTGCCTTAACGGTTCGGGTTCAATCCTCATACTTACCTACCAAAACATTTTTTTTTTTTTTTTTACTCCCCCATGAGTTTTGATTTACCCAAAACCACACACCTCCAAACACCCGGGCAACGCCGGGTACCCCTCGCTAGTCTTTGTTAAAATACAAGGTTAAGCAATGAAATTTGCTATATAAGTGTATTTTTGTGCAAGGAATTCAAATGTCACTGAAAATCTCCAGAAATTAATGGTTTTCAAATAATCTGCAGTATTTACTGCAGATTATTTGAAAACCATTAATTTACAATAAATAAATATGCTGTAATTCCTTAAAAATGCCATGTATCCATTTAAAAGAAAAGTTGAATTGCAATGCATTTTATGTACAAAAAAAATGCAATTTAAATTCAGGACATTTTAAAAATGATATTGCAATATTTTTTTGGTATTGTAGATTAACACCTTCAATTACCCCCCCCCCCCCCCATCTGACTACCTCTCCAAAATATGATTCTAGCTTTTTTGACAAGTATGTGTGAACGTCTTGAAAAACTTTAATGAAAGATTTATTATTTTGGAATTTAATGTAAAATGAATCCCCATTTTGAGCAATTCTAGCGTATTAGGTCAGTTAACCACTTTTTTTTTTTTTTTTTTTTTTTTTTTTTTTTGTCTATGGGCGATAAATCATGAGTCTTTCTCTAAAGATAGTCATGTGTGGTTTTAAGAGGATCTTTGTGCAATCATGGGAGGATTGGGGATGGCTAAAATTAATACTTTTGTGCTTATTTAAAAAAAAAAAAATTGATGCCTTAGATTTTTATAAAACTTTCTTAAAAGTTATAACTAATTGATTTTTTATATAAATTTGTTTTTACTTTGCGCTAACTCTTGGGTGTGCCCCAGGGGCTCTTTTAGGGCTAATAAACACTCCATTTTGGGACTATTTTACCATATTTGTCCAAAATTTTCTGTGTTTGTCTATTTAGGTTTGCATGGTGCTGAACTCGAATTTAAATATTAAGTTTTGAGACATTGTGTTGAACAAAGATGGCGGCGTAGTTCAGATCAGTAACAAAGATGGCGGACAAGAATCAAATGCGGTCCGTGGTGTAGTAAACGGCGAACTGATTGAATCTAAAATTCGATAATGTTTATAATTTTGAGACGTTTTCATTGGTTGTTTAGCACAGCCGTTGGTTATAAAAATGATTAGCGAATCCATTCATCTCATACCCCCATTAGGAGCCTGATGGGGATGGTCTCCTAGCGGCTTCGGCTGCAGGGAGATAGGGTAGTAGTACTCGTCAAGGATTCGTTACTTGACACTCAGCCCAACAGGTGAGAGGCCGGGAACCGGTCCAGCACCTGTTGGACTGAGGTACACCGCCTGGGTAATACCTAGGAGGTCCACCCTCCCAGGCCTTGCCACTGGGCTTTCCGGTGGAGTAAGTTAATTGCTTACTACCTGAGGCGCCTCTACCGGGGAATGCCGACGGGGTTACTCAGGCAATTTCTAAAAATTGCAGGAGTGCCCTTCCTTTAGGGGAGCCTGCTGGATCCCCACTTTCCGGCCTTGTGCCACATTTTGCCGAGGTGGGCGGCAATTAAATAACTACCCCCATTAGGAGTAAAAAACATTTTACACACACCCTTTTTTGATATAATGGAAAAATCCTTTCGGATTCAATTTTGGTTTCACTTGAGAAAAGGAAAGAAAAAAAAAATAAATAAAAATAAATGAACAAAGAAAATAAACCAAGAAAATTTTTTTTTTTTTTTTTTTTTTTTTTCTGGTTTGGGGGGAATTTGTCTTTATTCTCATTGGTCAAAAAGAATGATTAATATATTGATATAATGTGTGCAAAAAGAAGCCATTTTTTTTTGATAGATATAAAAGTAAACACTTTTTAAATATATATAAACATACAAATAGAATACTTTTCAAATACATAAACATATGCACAAAAATTCACAAATATACATTTTTTGTTTTAACAAATGTTTGCCAAAAAAAAAAAAAAAAAGATACAAAAAGAACTATTTGACAAATAGGAAGTTTACAAAAGGGTTTTAACAAGTGGCTTTTTTTTCTTTTGTGTGTGTGATTTTGACTGTTCATGCTTCTCCTTTTGGGTTTCTAAAAGATTTATTCATAATTAGATTCCAAAAAGTTCGGTTATAAAATGTCTTAATTTTATTCTTTTTATAGGTTTAGTGAAAATGTCAGCTATATTATTTTCAGCCGTCACATAAGTAAGAGTAGTAGATTTTTTTCCTTATAAAATGATATCTGATATCAATATACTTCGACCTTTGATGAATTATTTGCTAATAAGATACTGCTCTGATTATCACAATGAATTACTATAGGTTTTTTTTACTTAGATCTGGTTTTAAAATAGATTTTAAAAGGGTGTTCAAAAAAATTGCCTCCTGTGCGGAATGAGTAAGAGCCACATATTCTGCTTCACAAGTAGAAAGGGCAACAATTTGTTGCTTTTTAGTTTTCCAAGAGATCATAGGTCCAGTCTTTGACAGTCTAAAACAATACCCCGCTATACTCTCTCCTCAGTTAGCCCAATCTGAATCCGAAAAGCCTTCTAAATTTAGAGGATATGTAGATTTTTTTAAATCTTAAAGATTGTTCCTTGGTTCCTTTTAGGTAATGAAGGGTTTGTTTTGCATGATTAAGGTCTTTAATTGTCGGTTTCGATAAGTTTTGAGATAGCTTTGTTATAGTGTAACATATGTCAGGCCTTTTTGCGGTCATAAAGTAGATGAGGCTACCTACCATTTCCCTGTATATTCAGTTATCTATGAATTTTGTTTCGGTCCCTATACTTTTATTTATGTCCGTTTCGACGGGAGTTGAATGCGGCTTACAAACTTGCATTCTGAACTTGAGCAGAATTTTTTTTAATGTATCGTGATTGGTTCATAGTTATAGTTTCATTTTCACAGGTAAATTTTATACCGAGGAACCATGACAATCGTTCAAGATCGACTATTTTACATTTTTTATTTAATTCATTTTTAACATCTCTTAAAGTGTTGTCACAGTTTGAGGCGAGTAATATATCGTCAACCTAAAAAAAACAAAATCAACAATTTATTACCCACATTTTTGGTATACATGCACGCGTCTACAGGACAGTGTTTGAATTCCTGTTCTATTAAATAATTATGGAGTGTTAAATTCCAATTGTGTGCACTTAGTTTTAGTCCATATAACGATTTATTTAATTCCCACACCCAATTTTTATTTTTCATTTTAAATCCCTCTGGAGGGTAAATGTAGATTTCTCAGTCAATCGGAGCATTTAAATAAGCATTTTTTACATCCATTTGATGTATTTTTAAATTGTATTGAGTGGAAAGTTGTAATAAAATTCTAATTGTCGTTAAATTTGTCGTTGGTGAAAATGTTGCCAAATATTCCACTCCAGAAATTTGTGAGAAACGTTTTGCCACAAATCTTGCTTTAAAAGTTTCACTGCCAGAAGCTGTGATTTTTGGAAACCTCCCAGCGTGAAGAAATTATATTTTTATCTGTTGGCTTTGCCACTATTTCATATGTGTTATTTTCAGATAAAGCTTTCAATTCGGATACCATAGCTTGTTCCCATTCTTGGTGATTTTGTGAATTAATCGCCTCATAACTTTCCGATGCGCTGTTCAACGAATAACAGTAATCCACGGCATAATCTTGTATCTTTTCAATTTGTAAGAAGTCTGGCCTTTTTCGTTCCCTTATTGGGTATCGACGTGTCTGGTTACTATTTTCGTCAGAAGTACTGTAATTGTTAATATTTTCATTGTGATCGATTAAGATGCTAGGTAATATTTCACATTTTTCATCCACTGGATCGCCATTTTTTTAATTTAATGTATCGTTGAATTTTACACCTCTAACCCTTTCTATGGCATTTTGAGCTGCGAAGTAGATTAAGTATGGCGGGCTATTTTTATCGTAACCTACGAAAGTACCTTTTTCGCTTTTAATATTTAGTTTACTGGTATTTTCTATAAATGCAAAACAATCAGAACCAAATAGAGGCATTTTATTCATTTTAGGTTTTACACCGCTTTTCCTAGCCTCTTATTGAACGATCTATTTCTGATATATGCTGCTGCCATTAAAGCGTACGTCCATAAACTATGCGCTAATTTGGATTCGATAAGTAGGCATCTTGTCATCTTAAAAAGGGTTCGCCATGCCCTTTCAGTGGTGCCATTTTGGAAGGGGGAATACGGCGCCGATTTCTCGTGTTTAATATGGCGGTTAATTAATAGAAGTTCAAAGTTTTTACTAGTAAATTCAGTCACATTGTCTGAGCAAATACATTTTACTGAACCGTACGGGGCAACATCAGCTAAATATTTCTTAGTGGCGAGGATAGTATCGGATTTGTTTTTTAGAAAATAAACCATAATTAAACTGGAAAAACCATCAATAAAGTTCAAAACATACCTTAGATTATTTCTCCCCATCGGGCTGATCGGACCTGCTAAGTCACAATGCACAAGTGAGAGAATTTTCGTAGCTTTTTTGTCTGGCGTTCGGCTTATATCTTATATTTTCCCCTGTGCACACACATCAGTTTAGGAGATCGTCTGAAGGTATTGTTTTCATGCCTTCGCCTACATTTGGTAATTTTTTAATATCAGCTGTATTGCAGTGTCCTAGAATTTTATGCCAGGTTTCCAAGTCATGACAGGCAGTTTTTGAGGGAACCATACTATTTAAATAATATAGTCGGCCATTTTCTTTAATGTCAAATACAGTTCCATGGGGTATATCAATTTTGATGTATTTTGGCCAAATTGTATATTCGCGCCTTGTTTAATTGCAGCCTGAATGGAAAATATGTCTTGCTTAAATGTAGGTATGAACAGAGCATTTTTTAGAATACAGTTACAGATTTCGCCTTTATTATTTTTTTAGGGATATTTTAGCATCGTCTCTTTTCAAGACTATATCATTTGACTACCGTCGGCAAGTTCCACAAAATGACTTTGAGGATTAAAAGTTTGAATCAAAATTAATAAAATCAGATTCATTGGTGATAACGTACGCTTGTAGTCTACAAGGAGATTTTTACCGTTTGTGGGATTGTCAAAGTGACATGTGAATAGAAATGTATGTTCTTCCTCAAAGTTCTCAACGTTTTTTACGGAGTCCATTTTAGAGCGTTTATATCGACATTGGAAACTTTTGTTGGGTCGTCCACAATGACAATTTTATTCTTTTTCTTGGGAAAATTACTTTTGGAGAATACGTTGCGGTGAGGTGCGTAATTTGATGGTGTCTGCTTTCGAGAAGCATTTTTGAACTTCATAATATTGCTGGAGTTATTATTGTCCACGAGCATACGATTAATCTCTTTGTAACTGCACAATGCCACTTTAAATTCGCTGAAATTTATGGGTTTGTCTTTCTGAGTTGGAAATGGTTTAAAATCGGCTGGAATTCCCTTGAGCGTCATTGATATCAACAAGCTATCACTTATTATTTCACCTGAGAGTTTTAAGGCATTGGCGGTTGTTTCTGCCCTTATAACATAGTCGGTAATCATTTCATCCTCGTTACGTTTCATACGTTAATTCTGTATATAGGGATATTATTTTCGGTTTCCCTTTTGATAATGTTCTCTTAATATGTTCAATGCTTTCCTTCCATCATCCAATGCGTCTCTTATAATCAGAGACAGACTTCTATCGTCTAAACATTGAATCAGTTCTGCAAAAACAGTCGCGTTCTTTTTGAGAAATTCGGGGTCGTTTGGATTCTCTGTTGGAGATTGTATGACTTTGTGTAGTTTTCGAATCCTTAGATATCCCAGAAATTTTACCTGCCACAATTCGAATTTAGATTTCGATCCGTCATAGAAAAAACGGTGGCTGGGCCCATAACCTGTTAAGTTTTGAGGCATTGTGTTGAACAAAGATGGCGGCGTAGTTCAGATCAGTAACCAAGATGGCGGCCAAGAATTAAATGCGGTCCGTGACGTAGTAAACGGCAAACTGATTGAATCCAAAATCCAACAATTTTTATAATAATTTTGAGACGTTTTCATTGGTTGTTTAGCACAGCCGTTGGTTATAAAAACGATTGGCGAACCCATTCGTCTCATACCTCTATTAGGAGTCAAAAACATTTGGGGACTTTTGGGGCTAAATGGGGGGGGAGGGCAAATGATGGACTTAGTCATGTTTTTTTTTGGATGGTGCAGAACTCAAATTTACATATGTTAAGGCCTAAAACTGCACCGTTTGTTCATTTTCACCAGGATCTGATGTCCCCTGAGGATTTTTGGGGCTAAATGGGGGGAGGGGGACAAATGCTGAACTTAGTCATTTTTTATGCCTCACGGGGTACCATGCATGCTTCACTTGTTTGTTTATTTTTTTTATTTTTTTTTTTTTTGGATTAAAATAAAACAAAAAAAAAACAGCTAGTTTTTCCATCGAATCTCAAATAAAAACAATTTTCTTCCGCGTATCATGATTTTAAATTACTAGCTACCACAAGAGAAAACAACATACAATTAAACTTTTAATGGATAAAAACAGTAAAAAGATTGATGTACTTAGCAGTGGGTGTCTGCAGAAAATTACTTTCAAAATTTTCAATACTCCTCATATTGAAGTTTTTTTTTTTTTTTAACACAAACAAAAAAAATGAGTAGTCAAAAGTATATATATATATATATATATATATATATATATATATATATAATAAAAAAAGCAGGAGTATTTTGAGGACTTAGTGCTTTGGTTTTTAAAATGTATATTTTACCAGAACCTCCTTGAAATCTGTGACTATTCAAAGCGTTTTATCAGCCATGTGTATGTGAATTTATATTCACAAACGATGTGTCTCTGCAGGTCCCTGCTGCAATCTCGTCTGAGGTGGTTATATTTGCAGTTGACACCACATTGCGTTATCGATTTGTAAGCAAATTGAACACAAGTATCCAAGGTAATAATTGGCTCCTTAGAAATTGACCTCCAAGTTGCAGTAAAATGGTTTTTTTTTTCTTTTTTTTTTTTTAATGATTAATTGGAATTGTTAATTTAAAAAAAAACAAAAAAAATGGAACTTTTGTGATATTTAACACAAATATCCAAGTCAATGGCTGAATCCTTAGAAAATCGTCTCCGGTTTATAATGGACCTAAAATGGATAGTGACATTCAATATTTACAAGAAACTTTTTTTTCTTTCTTTTTTTTTTTTTTTTTTCTTTTTTGTAACTTTAACTATTATCAGAAGCTTTTTTTAATCAACATTTGCCACAGAAGAGACGTTGCGAGCCTGTCTTTGTTTTATCGTTATTTCCATGGCAAGTTCTCGTCTCAGCTCCAATCTCTTGTCCCCCCCCCCTTGCCAATCTTTCACGAGAAACACCCGTCTGGCTGAAACTACTGTCAATAATTTTCCCCACACTTTAACTGTGCCTAAATCCAAACGTAGATTCCATGAGCAGAGTTTCTTTCTTAGAACTGCACGCCTTTGGAACTCTCTTCCGTTTGCCTGTTTCCCATCTGACTACAACTTGGATGTCTTCAAGTCCAACATAAACAAATTCCTGACAAACCGCCCCCTTAAGTAAGACACTCTATCCAATCTCCAATACTAATGATTACTACAATACTATCTCATTGATTACTGTACACGCAATAACCCTTATCCCTGAGTGACCTCCGGGCCTTGATAAGTGGTGATCCCCCCCCCTTGTAAAAAAAAAAAAACAAAAAAAAAAACTGATGGCAACCCTTCCCGAGAGTTGAACGTTTAAATTCCTTGGCTTTATATTTACAAGTCACATGTTTACTAAGCTCTAGTCCCTGCTGTGATCTCGTCTGAGGTGGGGATATTTGGTGATGACACCACATTACATTCTCAACATGTAGGCAAAATGAACAACAGTTGGATCCTTAGAAATTGAAACAAATACAAGATGCTACCAAGTCCGTACAAGATTCTTTGATGTAACCCTAAACCTTCCCTGTAGATAACCCACGTCTTTTCTATTTAAATCAAAATAACCAAGAAAACCTTTTTCCTGCTGACCGAGCCAAATATCTGTTAGATGAAAATCTAGCAGAAGAAAGAAATACTCTTATCAGGGTCGCACGGTCATCGTTTTAACAATGTTCACATCAATCCTTATCCTACAAACTTGCAAATACATGTTTGAGATATTTGTGGACTTAAGTTAGACCAGCTATTTTCTAACCCCCCCCCCCCGTCATACCAATTATATTTCCCACCACCAGTTAGAAAAAAACATGATCGCATAGAATTTATTTTTTACTCCTGTTCACCCCTTACAAAGTATATCCCTACTTGGACGTAAGGGGCTACTATTAGGAAAGATTAACAAGATATTTATTTGTTACATTTAAACTTCTGCATATCAGTACAGCCAGGGAAGCAGGCAGCAGGAAGGGAATTCCAAAGTCTAGCTGTTAGAGGGAAGAAAGTATTAGAATAGAAAGCTTTCTAGCATTTAGGGACCTCAGCAGTGAAGGGGTGAGATCTTATTGCTAAGCGTGTTTGTCGGGGATATGTCAAAGGGAGGTACAAGTGAATTTATTTATATTTAAAAATAAACATTGATTTTTTATATATATATATATATATATATATAGTGCCAGCAAAAAAATAAATAAATAAACATTGATTTATATATATATATATATATATAGTGCCGGCAAAAAGAAAGTCCGCACTTGTAACTTTTTCAAAAACTGTAAATTTAAGTTAAATTTAATCTGTTTAAACAACCTATACCTCATTTGATTCACCTTTTATTCCTCTATAAGACGCAAGCCAATGATTTCTGTAAAGAACAAAGAGTGCCGTCTGAACTTCGTCAGATACAATGAAGATCATGAGCTATAGTTTGTTTAAACTGTTACATTAAATTTAGCTTAAATTTGCGGTTTTTGAAAAAGATTTACAAGTGCGGACTTTCTTTTTGCCGCCTGTGTGTGTGTGTGTGTGTGTGTGTATATAGTCTTTGAAGTTTTTAACCTTTAAAACTATACAAAAAAATATTTATCATTCGTTAGAAAACCATCTAGTCAGTAAGTCATTTAATCACCTACAATCACTGCATCAACTCGCTCTCGAATTGACTATAGTACCAATAATTTATTTTTCAAGGGATCATCAGTTGTTTACCATGAAACACTGTTTCGAGGATTTAAAAACAAAACAGTATATTACATCATGGCTCTCCAGCAGTGTTGATCAAACACCACCACCCTTAATCTTAGGAAGAAGACATGTTACAAACATTTGATCCAATTTCCTATTCTTAATTGCAATTACTAACCCCTTCGTACTATAAAAATCAATTTCTTACCTGATTTCCACATTTAAAATGGATAAATTTTTTAATTTATCAGTCTTGTATTTATAAGATTAGGATTAATCCATTTAACTACTTATCACCCCCACTATGATTAGTATTTAGTATATTTACATTCTTTATTTCAAATTTAGATATATAAAGGTTAAAAATATTTTTACATATATATGACTACATTTTATCACATAAACTTAAAGTATTTACTTCAACAGTGCTCAATACATATGTAGAACTAGGTAGTAAGTTATAAGATATATATGGCGATTAAGCTACCCAGAATATTCTGCGTTTCATCCATGCTAGGATTCATCAGGCTTATGCTAGGATTTTTTGGTTGTCTCGCGTTTTTATATATGCACTTTCTATTGTGTTTTTAGTTAGCCAATCAGCTTTCTAGTTTCTACCGCACACTTCCTAATCAGCCAATGAGTAGGCACTTACAGGACAAAGGCCCAGCTGACCTCCAGTTCACCCGTTCCTTTGTGTGTACTATTTTAGTAGGGAGCGCCCTGACCTATTTTAAACCTAGGTTAAATGTTTTTTTTTTTTTTTTTTTTTTTTTTTTTTAGTTTAGTTTATTGCCAGAAACGCTGCAAAAAAAAAAAAAGGTGGTAGGTTCTCTGTACTGTGCTAGAAAGCTACTAATGCCCGAAAGTATCCCGTACCTCTATAAGGCCACTATTCGCCAATGTATGGAGTATTGTTGTCCTATTTGGGCTGGTGCATCTGCTACTAGTCTGTCACTCCTAGACAGGGTTCAAAAGTGAGTCGCCAACCTAATAGGTCCTGAACTGTCATCTAAGCTTCAGCCTCTGTCCCATCGACGTGATGTAGCCTCTCTCTGACTGTTCTACAAATATTTCAATGGTGAATCCTCTGACAAACTGCAAGAACTTGTGCCCCCTCGACATAAATATCTCCGACAAGCAGCAAAATTCCACCCCTTCACAGTTGAGATCCCTAGATGTAAGAGAACCTTCTACTCCAGTAGTTTCTTCCCCCAGCTAGACTTTGGAACTCCCTTCCGAGTTCCTGCTTCCCCCAACTGTACTGACATGCAGAAGTTCAAGTGCTACGTGAACCGACATCTTGCTGCCCAACTCCCTACATAGTACCCCTGTAGCTTATGTTCCCTGATAGCAGCCCCCTACAGCAAAGTGGCAATGTGCCTTGTTTAGGGTGAAATTGCAATAAAAAAAAAAAAATTTTTTTTAAATTCCAAAATTTTAGATCTGCAATTGGTAACAGCTGAAGTATCGGAAGTGGCTGTAAAGCAAGGGAGATAAGTTAATCTTTCATTAAGACAAATTATATAACAATTATAAAAAAACCCTTTCCAACGACCGATTGCCATGGCTAATAGCATCCTACCGTCATAACGATCATCAGAACTCTCCTGTTATATAACAGTTTTAAGAAATCGTGTGTGATGTTCGTTAATCAGACTATTCTTATCTTGGATGTTATTAACACATTTCGGTCGCTGCAACCTGCGACCTTCTTCAGGTGTTGAAAATATGCCTCTTTAAGGTATTTATTTGCTTTCCCACTAAAGCAAATTAGGCACAAGGCCGTTTTTTAATGTGGGGTGGGGGTGGGGAACCAGCTCCCCTAAAAGTAGGGTAAAAAGGGGGGCACTCTGGTTGTGACCAAAAATAATTGTCTCAGTACAGAGGGTTTCTCCTCCATTGACAGGTACAAATTATCTTAAGTGCAGCATCTTTGATCCCGGCCAGAAGGCCAAGTACCACAGGGTATTTATTTGCTCCCCCACCGAGCAAATTAGGCACAAGGCTGATTTTTTTTTTTTTTAAAGTGAGGAGTGAAGGGGAAATGTGGACCAACTCCCCGGGGAGTAGGAGAGCTGGATAGTGACAATTTGTATGAAGGGTTGCCCCTACATTGACCAAGGTCTTATATGTAGGGTTTTCCCCACATATGGTCTTTGCTGGCAGTGTCTGTCGGAACAGATACTACACTTTGAGGTATTTATTTTGACCCCCCTCCCCCCCACTAAGCAAATTAGACACAAGGCCGATTTTTTTATGTGAGGAGTGAAGGGGAAATGGGGACCAACTCCCCGGGGAATAGGGGAGCTGGATAGTAACAATTTATATGAAGGATTGCCCCTACATTGACCAAGGTCTTATATGTAGGGTTTCCCCCCACATATGGTCTTTGCTGGCAGTGTCTGCTGGACAGATACTACACTTTGATCCCGGCCTGAAGGCCAAGAACAACAGAAAAAAGGCAAGCCTCTTTTCTATTTATTTTTGCCTCTTTAAGCATAATAAATAAATGACAAAAGTCTATCTTCCAAATTTCATGATGTTGACCATCTTACAATTTATTCCTTTTAATTCTGCTATGGTTTCAAATGATCTGAAATTCATAATTCTTAACAGCAAATAACTTATGGTATCTAAGCAAACTATAAAGTATTTGCAGCTTCTCTTCCAATTTTCAGATTTTTTAATCATGTCCAAACGCATTTTATTTCCTTTTGGTGGATTGATTGTTGTTATTTCTTCTGATGAGTTAAGGGCAAAATAGATTCACTGATTGACATAATAATTAAGTGAATGATTTTGTGCTACGAAACATACTTATATAATTTCCCCCAAACTTGATGAAAGGGAGACTAAAATTTGCTATGGTTTCAAATGTTTTCTAGGTTGGCAGTATTTTGTGCAAACAGTTGGCAGAGATGGCGGAAATTTTCTGTTTCTATGTCTGTCCTTGTAGCCATGTCACTAGTAAGGGTGCTGGAGGTAAACGTTTTGTCTGGGCTGACGTTATCCGCCTGATAGTCAGGGACCCGAACCTTGGATTAACCACTAAGGAGGCTGTCCTATCAGCAGGTGCAAAGTACTGGGGCTGCTGTATTGCCATTTGGTGAATGGATTCTGGACCATGCAGTAGCTTCTGGTGGGGCCTCTCGATGCCATACTAGTGGGTAATTGTTACGGCTTTACCTTATCATTAGCTACAAAAAAAAAAAAAAAAAATTCTTTGTTTCTTTTTCTCTCTTAGTTTCCCCCTCTCTGTCCTGCTCTAAGTAAATCTGACGACCTAGTCCACAAATTCCAAAATTTCATCATGACAAGTTTCAAGAAAAAATACACGATTAAACCCGGTTCTCCAACTTCCAACGTAGACCCCTACTACCATGTCTCCTTCTCCAACATCAGGGGTCTACGTTCTAACCTTCCAGAGGTTGAAACCCAATTACAAGAGACTAAACCAGACCTTTTATTTTTAAGTGAAACTGGCATTGGACAGGCTATTTCCCTAGAAGAGTTTGCAATTAAAGGATACCCTAACTTAACTTCTAAATTTGACCCCCAAGATCGCCATGGGCATGGAATATGTGCCTATATTAAAGATAGCTTTCCATGTGGTAGGGACATCTCCAGGGAAGATCCTAACTTACCCTATATGTGCTTCCGGATTGCTTTAGCTCACACTACTGCATTTATATTTACTCTCTATCGCCCCCACAACAGCGGAGTTACTTTCTTTCAAAGCATATCTGAGAAAATTGACCAAGTCCTATCTGCTTATCATTCAGCTAACATTCACGTATGTGGAGACTTCAATGTTCACAATGTCGAATGGTTGACCCACTCAAACAAGACTGATGATGAGGGGAGGTTCTGTCATGATTTCTCAATTGCCTATGACCTCACTCAGATTGTTAAGGAACCCACCCGTGTGCCTGACAATGACGGCCAGTATGCAAGCCTACTAGACCTTTTTCTCACAACTTAGCCTGAACTATGTTCAGTTTCTGTTCTGACGCCTCTTGGATCTTCCGACCACTCTGTTGTATCAATTAAGATAAAAATGAAATGTAATAAGTCCCCAGACGTACCTCTCCATCGTACAGTATATCGATACACCAAGGCTGACTGGGATAGTTTCCATACATTTATACCTGATCTACCTCTGCATTCCATGTTTAAAAAGGATGTCCTCTATAGTATTAAACCTGACGGAATGGTTAATTGTAGGTATTGACCGTTTCATACCCTCGAAAAAGTTACAGCAAAAACCTAACAGCCAGCCATGGTTCTCTCCAGAATGTGCTGCTGCCATTGCGCACAGAAATCACTTTTTCCACTGCTTCCAATGTAATAGATGTATGGAAACTAAAGCCGCTTTCAGGACTGCCAGCAACCATTGTAAGAAAGTAATTAAGAACACAAGAGAGTTGTATGCTCAATCTGTTAAGTCCAAAGTAGCTGAGCAGCGGCTTGGTTCTCACCAGTTTTGGCAAATAGCAAACAGAATCCTGAACAGAAGCGTGTGCTCCATCCCAACTATTATCAATGGACCTGAGGTAATCTTGTCAGCATCAGACAAAGCCAAACTCTTTGTCAAGAACTTTGCTGCAAATTCTACCCTTTGCGACCAAGGCCCCCAACCCCCAATATTTACTCTTGTATCAGAAAACACGCTATGTGATATACGTATATCTGTACGTGATGTTGCCAAGCTAATCAAAAACCTTGATTCCAGTAAAGCAGCTGGCCCTGACGGTATTCCAATTATAGTACTCAAAAAACTTCAACCTGAACTAGTGCCCATACCTACAAAAGTGTTTAAACGTTGTCTTAAGGAGAATAGTTTCCCATCTCCCTGGAAAATCTCATCAGTATGCCCTGTATTTAAGAATTCAGGTGATCGCTCATCCCCCTCTCAGTACAGGCCAATAAGTCTCCTGTGCGTCATAAGTTGTTGGAATCTGTGTTAAATACAGAAGTAATCAACCATCTCAACAAAAATAACCTTAGTGACACTCAATATGGTTTCCATTCTGATAGATCTACAGCAGATGTGCTTACAGTTATATCTGATAGGATTAGCAAATCTCTCGACGGAGGCCACCTTTCTAGGGCAATTGCTCTTGACATATCTAAGGCCTTTGATAGGGTATGGCATAAAGGTTTACTTCATAAGATTTCTAGCTATGGTATAGCTGGAAATGTCTTCTCAATTATTAAATCATTTCTTTCTCATAGATTCATAAGAGTAGTAGTTGAGGGGCAAAAATCAGAAGCTCACAGTATTAATGCCGGTGTCCCTCAGGGGTCCATCCTGGGCCCAACTCTTTTCCTGATCTACATTAATGATTTTCCAAATCACATCCTTACATCATTTGTAGACATTTATGCTGACGACACTACCATTTATGGTAGCACATCTAAGACAGTAAACGACCAAGTTCTCTCCAATTCTCTCTCCTCTGATCTTGAGCACGTAGTACAATGGGGAAAGGAGTGGCTGGTTACTTTTAATGCATCTAAAACCAAGCTTCTCTCTTTACATCAACATTCTGATCCACATCTGGCATCAATTGAAATGAATGGCTCTTGTCTTCAGGAGGCCTCAAGTTTTGACAAGCTGGGCTTGACCTTTACTCCTGATCTTAAATGGAACACGTACATCAAATCTGTTGCCAAGGCTGCTGGGAAAATGGTGGGATTTTTCTATAGATCCGGTAAATATCTCACTGCTGATGCTATTCTCTATCTATATAAGAGCCAGGTACGTCCAAGGATGGAATATTGTTGCCACATCTGGGCAGGAGCTGCTAGAAAGGACTTGTCCTGCCTTGATAGAGTTCAAAATAGACTTCGTAGCCTCGTAGGAGATGTCCTTTTCTCCTCCTTGCAACCTCTATCTCACAGAAGAGATGTTGCGAGTTTGTCTCTGATGTATCGTTATTTTCATGGAACATGTTCAATTGAGCTTCAGTCTATGGTCCCCCCTCGCCAAACTTTCACAAGAAACACTCGTCTAGCTGTACACACTATCAATAATTCCCCCCACTCTTTATCTGTGCCTAAACCTAAACGTAGATTCCATGAACAAAGCTTCTTTCTTAGAACTGCACGCCTGTGGAATTGTCTTCCGTTTTCCTGCTTTCCGGCTGACTACAATATGGTTGTGTTCAAGTCTAACGTAAATAAGTTCTTGATGAGCCGTTCCATATAAGTTATCAAATTTACCAAATTTTCATTACTAACGATTACTATATTGTCCAATGTCTACTGTACACTCTTTAACCCTTATCCTTGAGTGGACTCTTGGCCTTGATAATGTGGTGATGCCTATGTAAAAAAAAAAAAAAAAAAAAATGATCTGAAATAACAAGAGACTTGATTCCAAATATTTCTTGTATGTTAAGTCTTCTCTATTTTGGAAATTGGGTACGATTATGAATATCTCCAGTATCAAATAATTTTTATACACTGTGAAATTTACTTTATGTATGAAAACCAAAGAGGGAAGATATAACATAGGAGAAATATTTGGAATCAAGTCTCCCCTTGCTGTTATTTCAGATCATTTGAAACCATAGCAAGTTTTGGTCTACCCTCCATCAAGGCCAGAGGTTTTGGTAAAAATATCAATTTTTTAATTCATGTGCAAAACTAGGAAAACAAATGACTATGAGTTAAATATTGGTAAAGGTGCAGTATCTTTCCACCCACAAAAAATCCTTTAAAATTACAACTATTAAAGGTTTTTGAGGGTGCTGAAGACGAAAACAACACTTAAAATCCCAGGAAATGAGTAATTTCAATGCTATGAACGAATTATGGTTTCAAAAAGTGGGGGAATCACTGTTCTATATTAATTTAACGTAAAATAAACACCTACTTTATATCCATAGTGCCCATAAAGTAGGTGCTCATTTTACGTTGAATTACTATAGAAAAGTGATCCCCCACTTGTTAAAACAATGTGTGGCCTTTAGAGCAAATGTCACATAGTCGGCTACACAATTCAATTCATTAGCTTTCCAATGAGGCTTTTTTTTTTTTTTGTTTTTTTTTTTTTTTTTTTTTTTTTGTTTGTTAAATTCTGATCATTAGTCGTCGAGATTTTGAATTTTTAAAATTGCCAAGAACAAGTGATATGTGTATGTATGTGTAATATATATATATATATATATATATATTTGCAGCCAAATTGAATATTAAAATGCTCAGGTTTGTATTACTGTACACATAGATTCAAAAAAGTTGTCAAAAAGCAAATATATAACAAATAAATGTCATCAAAGGCAAGCTAAGTTACTTTTCTACCAAACTGGATATATTTTTCGTGTTTTTATTCAATGTAACATGTTTATTCAGCTCGAAAACCATACAGTGTTTACCGATGTATTGGAAAATTCAAGATGGCGGCTGACTCTCTCTTTAACACGGTAAGTTCGGGAAAAGGTGTTATAAAAAAAAAAAAACTAGACAAAATACTATTAAAAATCCGCCGAATATATGTCAACCTATGTCACGGTAACATATATTCAACAAGTTTTTAACAGTATTTTATCCAGTTTTTTATTTATAACACCTTTTCCCAAACTTACCGTGTTAAAGAGGGAGTCAAACGGCATCTTGAATTTTCCAATACATCGGTAAACACTGTATGGTTTTCGAACTGAATAAACATGTTACATTGAATAAAAACACGAAAAATATATCCAGTTTGGTAGAAAAGTAACTTAGCTTGCCTTTGATAACATTTATTTATATATTTGTTTTTTGACAACTTTTTCGAATCTGTGTGTACAGTAATACAAACCCAAATGCTCGTATCTTTGGTTACATAGGATGAAACTACATGAAAATTCTCAGGCTTTTAGAAGATTATAATACTATTCTATGGTTAAAATTTTATGACAGTTGGTAAAAATGAACCTATATTTTCAAACCATTAAAATATGCCCGAATTTGCGTATATTTGTGTATATCTATACTCTTATAAATTCGTTTTTCAAGTGTGTGTATTGAAATTCATATTAAAATCCTTTTCTTTATTTAAAAAGAAAATACAAGTTTGTTATGTACGGGGCGTGGAATTGCATTCACTAGCAGAAGATCTAGCTAATTTGCGTATTCCTTTAAACATTCATTTTAATTCCCTATTAGTTTTTTCGGTTTTCTCATTAGATGATCATATTTAGTTCACTATTTTATGTAATTATATAAATTAATGTATTAATGCAGATGTTCTAGATGATTTATACTTGCATAATATTTGCGTAAAAAGTTTATAGTAAACACAATTGTTTCCATATATACTTATGTATACGTATATATTTTTGTTTAAAAAAATTTGCCTACCAAACTCCTCCTAGAGCTTTTGGTCTACAGACATGCAACTTCATATATAAGGTATTTGAATCCATGTGAAACTTTATATTTGGGCTTTAGCCCGGAAAAATCGGTGCGAAAATTAAAAAAAAAAAACAAGATGAAATTTGCCAGGTGAAGGTCGAATGCTGCTATTACGAATGCACAACATAGTAGCTATTGGTTCATGTTTTTCTTTTTAGCTTTCCAGTAAATGTCTTCATGGCCCAGTCATTGGCGGCAGAGGCAAAAATATGTCGTAAGCTGAAGGTCTTGGTTTTGATTCTCGGTGGTATCGCACAAGTCTTTATTTTTCTTTTTTTTAACTTTTGAAATCATTTTACTATATATTGCGTCCAATATAATCTATAATATAAATCTCCCCTTTTTGTTTAAATGTATGTATGCCTAAAATTTTCGACAGGCGACGGATTTTCACGAGATTGGTATCGTTGTGAAGCTGAACCTTCGGACGACAAATATAGAAAAAATTGGCTAAAAACATTGATTAATCACTTCACCTTCAACTGGGCGCTTTTTCGCCAATGTTTTTGAAAGCCATCCTCTCTTTTCGATTGACTAGCCTTAATTTAAACCTACATCACTTCCGGTTTGGCCATGGGCAAAAATGCAAAGACGTCATGTTTGTTTTGTTTTTTATGTTCTTTTCCTCCTTCACGGAATGAGTTTGAGCCAGCCTGCATCCAAACACCGGGGCAACGCCGGGCACCCAAGCTAGTATATATATAAAAGTGAACATGTCTGTGTACATTTCCCTATGCAATAACTCTGTCAATTTTAAGTCTACAGACTCGAAATGTAATATACAGGGTACTGAGATTTGGAAAAACTTTTGATCGATTTTCGGCCAGAAATTTGGCTGTTAAGGGGTCAGAGTTCAACGATTTGACCTTTGAGAACTTTACCAAACTCCTGATAATTTTGAGTCTAAACACTTGAAATTTTAGATATAGGTTCCTTGGACATGGATCTAACTTGATTTGAGTCCAAAACAATAAATGTTAAGGGGTTGTAATAAGGGTCAAAGTTAAAAGAATTGACCGTTTAAGTTATTTAATTTTTTTTTTTTTTTTTTTTTTTTTTGCTCAACATACACCTCCAAACACCCGGGCAACGCTGGGCTGAAATGCTAGTATATATGTGTGTGTGTGTATATATATATATATATATATATACACACACACACACACACATGTATATATATATATGTAGTGTCCATATTAAAACTTTATATGCATAGATATTTAATAAGATATTACATATATATACGTATATATATATATATATATATATATATATATATATGTGTGTGTGTGTCCTGGCAGGCCAGCTTTAGTTTTGCTGTTTCTGTTGTCTCCCCTGTTGCTTTGCCAGGCCACTAATATACATATACTTATCTGTTTTAATATCTAATAATTTTTTTTCTTTTCAAACTCAGGAGTGCCTCAGAAAAACAACAGTCGAATTGCTGATGTGCCATTGATACTCCCAGGTATGCTTAACATATTTGTTTATTAAACGTTGATTAATTCCTAAAAGTAAATATTTTGGCCATAAACTAAATTTCTGCTTTGATTTTGTGATGGAGTTATGTTTGAACATTTTTGTTTTCTGTTTTTATTAAGCAAAATTCATAATAAATCACCTTGGCCAGAAAGAAAGTGTAGTATCTGTTCTGATGCTGCACTTCGCCTTTTTTGTCCTTAGTCACTGAAGGAGAAATCCTTCATGATGGAGGCAGTTTTTATTTTTGTTCCTATATAGACTGCCTCTTCAAGGGATAGCTGAAACCACTGTCAATTTTCCCCCACTCTTTATCTGTGCCTAAATCAAAATGTAGATTCCATGAACAAAGTTTTTTTTCTTAGAACTGCACACCAGTGGAACTCGCTTCCATTTGTCTGCTTTCCAGCTGACTATAACTTGGTTGTCTTCAAGTCCAGCATAAACAAATTCTTGATGAACCGCCCCCCCCCTTAAGTAATCCAATTTACCAAATTTCCATTACTAACGATTACAATATTATCCCATTACTGTACACGCTATAACCCTTATCCTCGAGTGGCCTCCAGGCCTTGATGGGTGGTGACTGCTATGTAAAAAAAAAACAAAACAAAAGTGATAGTACATAATTAAAGTAAAAAATAAATAATTGCAAATACAATAATCAATAAAATCAATAATCACAGGAATCACCAATCAATATACAGGTTGTTATTGACCATCAACAACAAAGTCGAAACACTTAATGTTACTGAAAGCTTTAAGTCTCCCCGCCCTCTCCGAGGATCTTAAGGGCCTCCTATATGATAAATTTGGCCAACGCCCTTCTGGTGGAGGTGGTACTGGCTCCATTAGGAAACCCTCGATTAGATCATTTCTGTAATGACCTGTTCCCCATTGATTGCGATGTAATGCTGTTCCTGTGCAGTTCTAGGAGGTTCACCCTCACAGGCTTTGCCTTCTCTTTGAGAAGGGGTTAGTTCATTGCTAACGGCCTGAAGCACCCTTATTGGGAAATGCCGACGGGAGTGGCCGGGCACTTTTTTTTTTTTTTTTTTTTTTTTTTTTTTTGCAGGTCAGAGTGCCCCCTCTTTTGGGGCGCTGACATAATTCGACTTTCCAACTTTGGTTTCACAGTTCTTGTGAGAGAACTAAATACCTCCTTATTGGTCAGTAAGACTTTGGTGCAACAGGACGGATATTTATATATAAATACTCATTTATAGTTGATTTAGTTTGTGTTGGTTTGAATGGGAAAACTAAACAATCCTTTAACGTTGCTAGTGTTATATTATCGTTAATTAAACTTTTTTTTTCTTTAATTTTTAATAAACTACACGTTTACAATGTTCTGGTATTCGATTGCTAAACAGCCTTGAATGTTGTGTTCATTGTCCATATCCGGCGTCACCCGAGAGTTAATGTAATTTTTGTAATATTACTAGCGGAGGTGCCCGGCGTTACCCAGATGTTTTTTGAGAAAAAAAAAAAGTGGTAGTAGGCAGGCAGGCTCGAACCTGTGACGCGAAGACGAAAAAGAAAATGAAAGAAAAGCTGAGATCTTACTGCTACGCTACGACGCGAGAGGAAGTGAAAAGCGTTCAAATTTATCGATGTCAAATAAAAAAGTTGACTTCAAGTGAATAAGTTAAGAATCACGCAGGCTCAGAAATGAAGGTTGGCTGCAAGCCAGTTTCTGCTGCATTTTGCTTCCCTACGATGTTGGAGAAAACCAGCTCCCCCGAAAAAAGGGGAGCTCTCCAAATAAATAGCAATTGTTTGATATGAAGGGTTTCCCAACATTGATTAAAGCTGATTGCCCTCAAGACGTCTCGGCCACGAAGGCCAGACGAGTCAATTTGCTTCGATTAGTTTAGCTTTATTTATACGAACGGACTTATTATTTATACGAAAAAGACCGACAAACAAGCGAAAGAACGGAATAGAGAATTTTAAAAAAAGTCTATTAAAATAAATGTAGAGACGTCTGTTTGCAAATCGTAGATATTATAATCTAGGGAGTATATAAAAAGTTCTAAATAAAGAGTAATGTGATTGAGAGCCTCCCCGAAAAAAAGCTTCTTGCAGACATACAAAAATGCGTCACTTTTTGCCTTTTTTATATATATATATATATATATATATATATATATATATATATATATATATACTAGCGAACATACATAAACACATTTTTGCTTTTATATAGATATAGATTGTTATCACTTTCTTCCATGTTTACATGGCACTACTCCACTTCCTCATCTACCCATTCTTTTATCAGTAAATTCGGTTTAGCGTTTCTGGTAGTGCCAAATCAGGCTGGCTGAAGATACTGGCTTCCTGACTTAAAATGCACTAAGCATTTGTTTTCCCTTCCCTATGCAAAACTTAAGCATGTTTTGCAAAGTCAAAAATAAAAAGAACAATTTTCCCCTACAAAACAACCAAACCAAGGACAATGAATAAATATTTGAAAATATAAATAACTCTTATATCTGAGTTACACTACTTTAACCCAGGCTCTAATTTGAGACCAGAGGGAATGGCTCTTATATCCTGATTTTTATATGCGGATCTCTTATATCCGAGTCACGCTGTATAAAGTTCAGGGCTCTACGGACAAATTTATCTTTAGTTCGTCTTTGAAAACTAACTATTTTTGTTTACTAGATTGAATTCATTAGTCCATTACTTTTGAATATAAAAAAACCCGAGTATATAATATATATATATATATATATATATATATATATATACTCGGGTTTTTTTATATTCAAAAGTAATGGACTAATGAATTCAACGAGGTTGTTAGATAGTGCTCAATAAAAAGAGCTGATAATACTTGTTTATTGTTATATAAACATGCTCACATCCCGCTGCTACAAATAGCCACTTGTTTCAATCAAACAACAGATATCATCAGGCAGCGACTTGACTATTCAAAAGTTCAATGAATAAGATGTGAGCATGTTTATATAACAATAAACAAGTATATATATATATATATATATATATATATATATATAATTATATGAAATCTGCATAAATTAGAAAATATTTAAGTGTATTTTACGACCGGACTACATCAGACGTCCCTGCTAGCTTAAATATTTTTGCAGTTTTAACAAAAGAGCTACAATGATATCAGGATATCTCCAATTATGCTGAACATCCACAGCATACCAACATCAATATATTACATATGAAGGAGGCCACTGTGACATTTCCACAGGTCCTGCTGTATTTTATTAAAACTGCATTAACTTCCGGGCTTTGTTGGGTAGAGACGGGGAATATAACTTTCAAGGTTTTTTTTTTTTTTTTTTTCAATAATTGAATACAAAACAATTGTATATTTGCTGTTAATACCAAAGAATGGTTTAATTAAAAACATATGTCGCAAAAGATTAAAAAAAATCAGACCAAAAATTTAAACGATTGTTTCAATTTGAAAATACAAACACAAAAAGTAAACTTCCCTGTACAATACAGAGCAGTGCATATTTATTTATAAACTAGCAAGGAGACCCGACGTTGCTCAGGATTGAATGATGATCAATGAATGTTTCACACTCATATTTTTATTGCCATCGAAATCAGTGAAATCGTCCATTTTTCAATCAAATCTCAAGTTATTGACCCATCGCAATGCACTAGGTGTGTCAGATATTTTGTGAAAAATATTGAATAATTCCACCCCATCTTTCCAAGCTTATAACTCCTCGAAAAATGTAATTCAAGCCCTAATTTTTCTTTACAATTAAAAGAGCAAGGACCAAGGTTTCATTAAAAAAAAAAACATTTTTTTTTTTTTTTTTTTTTTAAAAGGTTTTAAACTTCGGACTTTACAGGTAAATTTCTAAAAAAAAAAAAAAACACTACTTTTTTGTTTTAAATTTGAATATATTTATTGATCATTTATCTTCAATTTGTGATATATAAAACTGGTGAGTAAATTATTTACTTTTTAATAGGGGGCGGGGGCGTAAAAAAAACAAAAAAATATATATATACAAAGTTTATTGGAAAGAGCATAAGATTTCACATTGACCCTGAAAATATCGTAAAAATTGAATCAATAAAAAAATTTTGATAGATTTTTAAAGTTTAAAAATTGTAAAATACTGAGCTCGTAAAATTCCATTAGTTTCATTACTGTTTTAAAAAAATATATATATATTTCTATTACTTTTAAAACAACTTTAATAGTTTATTTTGGAAGTATAATCCATAAAGAAAATAAACAACCCACTTTCAACAGAGAAATTACGAGATTTTTATATTTTATTCGCAGTTTCGTGTTAGGCGTGTCAAATTCCTACAAAAATTCTGATACACCTAGCGATGCACTGGAAAGAAACTCCACATGCCTCTCTGCAGGAATTTAATCGACAATACATTAGTCTACATTGCACTGTAGAGAACCTGTTGATTTTACAAAAATCATTTTTAGATACAACGTCTTGAATTAAAGTTTAATATGCAAAAGTTACATATCAGGGTTCAATTGTGCTCTAAACAGAAACCTTCATTTCATATGCACCGTTATATATATATAAAGGCAAAAAGTGACACGTTTTTGTATGTCTGCAAGAAGCTTTTTTTCAGGGAGGCTCTCGATCACATTACTCTTTATATAGAACTTTTTATATACTCCCTAGATTATAATATCTACGATTTGCGAACAGACGTCTCGACATTTATTTTGATCGACTTTTTTAATATTCTCTATTCTGTTCTTTCGCTTGTTTGTCGGTCTTTTTCGTATAAATAAGTCCATTCGTATAAATAAAGCTAAACTAATAAAAGCAAATTGACTCGCGTGGCCTTCGTGGCCGAGACGTCTTGAGGGCAATCAGCTTTAATCAATGTTGGGAAACCCTTCATATCAAACAATTGCTATTTATTTGGAGAGCTCCCCTTTTTTCGGGGGAGCTGGTTTTCTCCAACATTGTGGGGAAGCAAAATGCAGCAGAAACTGGCTTGCAGCCAACCTTCATTTCTGAGCCTGCGTGATTCTTAACTTATTCACTTGAAGTCAACTTTTTATTTGACATCGATAAATTTGAACGCTTTTCACTTCCTCTCGCGTCGTAGCGTAGCAGTAAGATCTCAGCTTTTCTTTCATTTTCTTTTTCGTCTTCGCGTCACAGGTTCGAGCCTGCCTGCCTACTACCACTTTTTTTTTCTCTCAAAAAACATCTGGGTAACGCCGGGCACCTCCGCTAGTAATATTACAAAAATTACATTAACTCCCGGGTGACGCCGGATATGGACATTCAAGGCTGTTTAGCAATCGAATACCAGAATATTGTAAACGTGTAGTTTATTAAAAATTTAAAAAGAAAGAAAAAAAGTTTAATTGACGATAATATAACACTAGCAAACGTTAAAAGATTGTTTAGTTTTCACATTCAAACCAATACAAACTAAATCAACTATAAATGTGTATTTATATATAAATATCCGTCCTGTTACACCAAAGTCTTACTGACCAACAAGGAGGTATTTAGTTCTCTCACAAGAAATGTGAAACCAAAGTTGGAAAGTCGAATTAAGTCAGCGCCCCAAAAGAGGGGGCACTCTGACCTGCAAAAAAAAAAAAAAAAAAAGTGCCTGGGCACTCCCGTCGGCATTTCCCAATAAGGGTGCTTCAGGCCGTTAGCAATGAACTAACCCCTTCTCAAAGAGAGAAGGCAAAGCCTGTGATGGTGAACCTCCTAGAACTGCACAGGAACAGCATTACATCGCAATCAATGGGGAACAGGTCATTACAGAAATGATCTAATCGAGGTTTCCTAATGGAGCCAGTAACACCCACCAGAAGGGCGTTGGCCAAATTTATCATATAGGAGGCCCTTAAGATCCTTGGAGAGGGCGGGGAGACTTAAAGCTTTCAGTAACATTAATATCTACGGAACATTCTAACAGCCACAGACATGCAGAGTAGGATCGAGGCAGCCCACTCTGCCTTTGTCTGACTCAACTGTTGCATATTTAAAAATCATGCATCATGGTCTTTCATGCAATAATTCTCTTCACTCTTTTATGGGCTTGCAAAACCTGGACACACTTTACGTAGAAGAGAGGTAAAAATGGTAGAACACTTCCAGCAACTGAAAGACAAATCTTTAATATCTCTTTGGAAAGCTGCACCACCAACATGGAAGTGCTGGACAAAAGTAGTGTCGAGGCCACCATTTATCCACCACCACCACCTCTGTGCGACAGGACACGCCCACAGAAATGAATCCCTTCAAGCTCTCCAAGAAAATCCTATATGGTGAGATTCCCATCAGACCCTGAGGAGCACCTAAAATGTGCTACAAGGATTAACTAAAGACATCTGCTCCTCCTCGTAGAGGGAAAAACTGGCACGGACTGAATAACATCGAGGAGAACAATATATAGTCGAACCATGGACTTGGAGGAAGAATGAAGAAGAAATGTGTCGAAGGTGGAGAGAGCACTATAAAAATGACCCCAATCTCTTTCCCCTGTCCACGGCTATTCCACCACTGTCAAATGGAAACCTCAACCATGAAGATTGGGACTCATAACAAAAGCTACAAGGATTAACTAAAGACATCTGCTCCTCCTCGTAGAGGGAAAAACTGGCACGGCCTGAATAACATCGAGGAGAACAATATATAGTCGAACCATGGACTTGGAGGAAGAATGAAGAAATGTGTCGAAGGTGGAGAGAGCACTATAAAAATGACCCCAATCTCTTTCCCCTGTCCACGGCTATTCCACCACTGTCAAATGAAAACATCAACCATGAAGATTGGGACTCATAACAAAAGCTAATACTAGGACACTAATAGGAGTCAACAAAAATATATTGCTTGTCAATTTCTTACTCCCATGAAACTTTCTCCTTCGGAGAAATCCGGTTCGACCCGCCTAGGATGAGTGCCGCTTGATAACAGTATAGTGCATAGATATTAAGATTATGAAATAACTTTTCTCACCAATCTTCACCAAAGGTCTTTAATAAAGAGGGTACTTTAAGAACTGATCTCGAGATTCACTTACGCTATGTAAGTTTACAGTTAGCACGACAGCAGTTGATATTGCATAAGAAATCCGTATTGCTTGTACTTTGCTTTTGCTGAGGTCATTGACAACTTATTGCGTCATGCATTTTTACGTTCAGCAGAAAAATTAATTTTTGATTCTACATAAATTTGAACAGGATATCCAAAACGTCACTGAAGGATTTTGAATTTAAATATTCTTTATTTTTGAAGATATTTTTCTAATTTTCTAAGACATATTTAATGCAATGTAATTAAGGGAAATTTTTAAAAATTGCAAAATTCAAACACTATTTATAAAAAATGGTTTAAATGTTGCCCATTTTTAGCTTTGTATATTTGTGCTCTTTCCAAACTATTATTCATGACAGAATCTCTGGATTGCGATTGAACTTCTTTAAAACTCGGACTTGATAACCCTGACTTTTTCTTGTGGGGGTATCCGAAAGAAAGAGTCTGTTAACAGCCCCCCCCCAACCCTGCAAGAATTGGAGAAAAACATCAGGAGCGAAATAAGGGAGTTTAATCGCAATCCATGGAAACATTTAAAAGACATTACTTTCATAAATAAAAATGGTTTGAATTTTGCATTTTTCAAAAACATTTTTCAAAAACATTTTTCAATGTCTTATTCAGATTCAAATTACAGAAAGGTATCATAAAAAAATAAAGAATCTATTGACGTTGGAAACCTTTCAGTGACTTTATTTATTTATTTTTTTTTTACATAGGCATCACCACATTATCAAGGCCAAGAGGCCACTCAAGGATAAGGGTTAAAGAGTGTACAGTAGAAATTGGACAATATAGTAATGAAAATTTGGTAAATTTGATAACTTATATGGAACAGCTCATCAAGAACTTATTTACGTTAGACTTGAAGACAACCATATTGTAGTCAGCAGGAAAACGAAAGACAATTCCACAGGCGTGCAGTTCTAAGAAAGAAGCTTTGTTCATGGAATCTACGTTTAGGTTTAGCCACAGATAAAGAGTGGGAGGAATTATTGATAGTGTGTACAGCTAGACGAGTGTTTCTTGTGAAAGTTTGGTGAGGGGGGACCATAGATTGAAGCTCAGTCGAACACTTTCCATGAAAATAACGATACATCAGAGACAAACTCGCAACATCTCTTCTGTGAGATAGAGGTTGCAAGGAAGAGAAAAGGATATCTCCTACGAGGCTACGAAGTCTATTTTGAACTCTATCTAACTTTTTGGACACCCTGTAGTAGCGAACTTGTGTGTGTTAATGTATAACTCTCTTCCAGACTAACCCTAACCCTAAACCACTGGACCTATCATAACCAAACCTGGTATGATGGTGGTCCCCCACGTAGGGATGGTGTGCATCATTTTTCAAGGTCATGGTCATAGCCTGTGTGTGTGTGTGTGTGTGTGTGTGTATATATATATATATATATATATATATATATATATATACACATTCCTACAGCCGCACCGGCGCACCATTGGACCATTCGTGACCAAACCTGATACAATGATTTCCGACCTATGAATGGTGCCCACCACTTTTCAAGACGAAGGTCAGTTATCTTTAATGCGGCTGTTCATAAACTCTCCCATGGCGCACACCATGTTGGATTCATCACAATCCCATCATGGCGCCAGCCAACTTTTTTGTGAATTTGAACCAGATCGTTCTCCTTCACCCCACCCTCACCCCCTCAACCAATTAAACAAATGTTAACCATTGTGATTCGTTGTGATTCTTATGTGTAACAATATGTGTCAAATTTAATCTGTTTGCTTTCATAAAAGTGTTTGAGACTAAATAAATGGGATTCTTTGTAATTGTTTCAATTTTTGTGTGTAACAATATACGCGTCAACTTTGATAAAATCTATTTGCTTTAAAGTTCATAGTTGGATTTCAGTCACTTCAGAGGGTTGCTAAATTTTTTTTAAACACTTTAAGAAATAGTTTCTCTTACAACATCCACTTACTGCAAGTGAATATCGAGCGCGGGTATCTTTGCTAGCACATACACACACACACACACACACACACACATATATATATATATATATATATATATATAGCTTGAGTTCCTTTAGCCATACTTGAAACCGAAACCAAAATTTATTAAAATTCTTGATAAAATTATTTATAAAAAAGTAGATCACAGGAGTTCCATCAGCTGTAATCGAAATCAAAACCAAAACTTATTCATAATTCTTGATAAAATTATAAGAAAATAAATGATTGGAGTGCCATCAGCTATAATCAAAACCAAAACTTATGAAGAATTCTTTGTAAAATTATTTATAAGAAATGGTAATCCATAATTAAACAATAGTCACTCGGATGTAACCGTGACACACAAAATAACATGCTATCGTATTAATATGTAGTGTTAAGTCATAAAATCCAAGCTCTTTTCCTACTACTAACCCTAAGTACGGGTGGCAACTAGAAAAATATAGCGATTACATGTGATTTTATGATTTTGCTGATTGGCCTTAGAATTAGTCCTTAAAAAGTTATAATGTACCGAAATAGGATCAGTTTACATTACATTTATATGCACAACTGAACCACCATTCTAAAATAACGTTTCAGTGTGCTCACACATAATCGCCTAAAAAAAGTAGAATCTCGGAGTTTACGATATTTTAAATGTACATGAAAGTTTTTTTTTTTTTTTTTTTTTTTTTTTTAAGTTAACAAACTTGTCAATGATGCCTTTCCAAAGTTTTGATCAACTTGAGATTTTCATCTATATCTTCACTTGTGCCAAAACCAAACAAAATATAAGAAAACCTGAAATATTTCCAAGGATATGGTGATCATACTAAACCAACTAAGAAAAAAAATTTCCAATCAAGTTAAATTTTTGATATGAAAGTCCCAATAGATATCACATGGCCATTTATCAAATGGGTGCGAAAAGCTTTTTAAAATCAATGATCTTGAATAGGCAAGTGACCTGGAATATTTACTTTGCTCACAATAAAACATACATAAAAACAAATTAAATTATGTTTGGAGAGTCTGAGGATTTCCTTGTGTCTAATAAGGTGCCATAAAACTTTAATTATTTCAGAAGAAGCCATGACAAACATACCAATGTACAGTTGGCAGAATTAACCCCCCACCCTCACCCAGAGCATTTAAAATTTGTTAGTAACCGTATGAATTCCTTCAGATGAGGGCACATATCGATTTTAGCAAATCGATGCTAAACGATTACAAAGGCAATAGCGAAGTTATAAATGACAGATAAATAAAATAAATTATACTCTGCTAAGCAATGTTAAATCTGTAAATGAGATTTCTAACTCATTCTGTGGCCCTTCTCGGTCATGTGTTGTAAAGGAACACCTTCTAATAATAATAAACACGGTTAGGCTGGTCTGCTTCATACTTGATACAATATAGTAGCCTTCAAATCTAATGTAAACAAATTTTTGTTGAGCCGTCCCCATAGATAATAAAATTCTACCCAATATACACCATCATGGGTTACGACACTATCACCTTACATCCATTAACCCTTATCCTTGAGTTTCCTTTGGCCTTTGATTAGTTGTGACTCCCAAGTAAAAAAAAAATAGATAAATAAATAAAATAAAAATTTAAAAAAAATAACAAAACTGACGGCAGAATCTCTCACCTAAGCAACAATGATTTATATTTATCTATTATAGAAATGAAAATGTAGACATTATAGTGAGCTATACAGATGTACCTTTTTTTATTAATACTAATATATATATATATATATATATATATATATATATATATATATATATATATATCTCTTAGGAGGTATATTTGGTTACAAAGCAGGGGAAAAAAGTGCTCAATACAAACAAAAAAAAACACTGTGCTTGTTTCATTTTTTATTTATAAATTTTAAAGAATCGGTTCGGATACCGATTCCGATACCCAAAAAGTTCCGATTTTTACGATTCCTGATTCTGATTCGGATTAATCGTCCCAACACTAATATATACATACACACACATGCACACATTCCTCCACTCTTCAATACACTACTCGTCTACAAGAACTTTTCATCTTTTCTTTATCCCTGGTTATTTTTTGAAGAGATTCCAGAGGACATTTTATTGAACTATTGGATTTCGCTGAGTATTCTTTTTCTTATAATTTTCCTATAAACTTTTATTTTCATCCCCACCCCAAATAAAAACTTTTTTTGCAACTGTTTTCAAAAATTGAGCTAACCAGCAAAAATAGATTTCTATCTATACTAAACTTTTGCTAATGTTTTTTTTTTTTTTTTTTTTTTCCTCTGAGGAGAAAAGCCTATCTTTGAAACTCCATGAAATAAGGAACTTTTCACATTTATCTCGTATTCCTTAATTTGAATAAAATATTGTAAATTTTAATTCTACAATGCGACGTCTTCTGCTTATATGTGCATGCAAAGTGAGACATTGTGTATCACAGAGAAAATTGGCAAGATTTCAAATAACGGTCATAAAAATTGGTCGTGAAAATAATCCTCACCAACATATTTTTCCTGTCGATATAAAGATTGAACCTCAAACAAATAGCAAGAGAAATATTTACTGTTATATAAATAAACATAACCCTATCGGTTTGTGTTTATTTTTCCTCGAGGAAATTGACACATATGGTTTTCTTGCACTTAGAAATGAAAAAAATAAACCTGACCATGTTTTTGCAATTTTCGAGATGAGGATTAAAAATTCTGATTATTCTAATAACGGTTCACAGCTTCGATATTATTCTTAGAACGTTTGGTGAACTCTGGAATCTGTATAGAATTTCAAACAGAACCTGTGACGCAGTGGATAAAAGTGCTAATTAATAATCGTTTTTTACATGAGCCTGAAAAGCACTCTGGATGTAGTCCCAATGAATTTGTATTTGAGTCAAATATTAACACTATCAGTTTTGAATAACAAAATACAGTACAGTATATAATACACACATATATAATCAAATAACATTATAACACTGTAAGGCAGGGCAAATACCATAATCAGGGGCCCCGGAAAAACATTGTATTCCATATCGTGACCTGAAAAAGCCGTATACTGGAGTTCTACTGTTTGTTTATAAAAAAAAATTTGCACTTGTTTGGTCTTTAAACCGTTAAACTTTAAATTTTACATCAAGAGTGCTTTTAACACACTTTTATCATTTAAAACATATCTATGTTTTGGAATTTTCGAGATGAGGATTGAAAACTGATTATTCTAATCACGGTTCTCATCTTCAATATTATTCTAAAAACGTTTAGATGAACTCTGGAATCGGTAAAGAATTTCAAACAGAACCTGTAACACAATGGATAAAATTTCTGTTTAATGACCGTTTCTACATGAGCCAAAAAGGCACTTCAGACTCATTCTGAATATAATTCAAACTAGCCTGAGTGCCCAGCGTTGCCCGGGTGGTGTGTGTTGAGCAAAAAAAAAAAAAGTGCTATTAGGCGGGCAGGCTCGAATCCGTACCATGGAGGAGGAAAAGATGAAAAAAAAATATGACATCTTTGCTGTTGCGTCCATCGCCAAACTGGAAGTAACGTAGCCTTTAAATTAAGGTTAGAACAGTCAAAAAGAGGCGATGACTTTCGAAAATATCGACAAAACAAAAAAAAAGCGATCCCTTCCCTGTAGGAAAGTGCTAAGTTGAGGGTGAAGGAATTAATATTTTTGGCTAATTTTTCGATATTTGTCGTCGAAAGGGTCGAGCTTCAAAATGATATTGATCTCGTGAAAATACATCACCTCTGTCGAAAGTTTTAAGCAGATATATAAACATACATACATACATACATTTAAACAGACAGGTGAGATTTATATTGTAGATGAGTTTGTATTTGGGTCGAATACTAACATACCGTCAGTTTTGAATGATGAATTATCTACATAGGAAACTAACAACCAGTGATATAATTAAGATAAATCTAAATGCCTTGTAGGCAGTGAGGAAAACTTGATGGAAGCTGAATTAAAGTAAAAGACACCTGGAGACGATACAGTTACATTTAAACATCGATGTAGTGATGTGATATTCATTTGCCACGACTGTTATGACAATAAACATGTCCCTATGGCTTTTCTTGGAACTGACCAATAACAAAATAGCAAACCCATTCCAAGAGAAATATGCACTGTTGTATAAGTAAATATAGCCCTATCGGTTTGTGTTTATTTTTCCTCTGGGAAACTGACGCACGTGGATTTCTTGAACTTAGAGATGAAAAAATAAACCTAGTCATAAACATCGGAGAAAGACATGCCAGGCATTACCATCAACAGTACATAAAAGAAAAGAAAAAAAAACAAAACAAATATTCCTTGAAGATTTTGTAATGGATCGAATATATTGTAGGGCTCTACTGTGTTTGTTTATTAAAAAGAAAACTGTTAAACTTTAAATTTTATATCAAGAGTGCTTTTAGCAGACTTTTCTCATCTCTATATAAATAAAATGAACTCATTTTTTCCCCCGTATGATTTTGACATTAATAGGATTAAAAATCAAGATATTTCATGCAAATATAATATGCACAAACGGCAGAACAATATCTGAGGTGTGTTATAGGCTTATTATTTCTCAAATTCCTCGATAATCTTAGATTTCTATACTTTTTCTGCTGAGAAGTCACGGCCAAAATCGGTTAAGATCAATGGAAGTGGTAAAATATTTTCTCTCTAATAAATTCCTCCTCCCCCTGCCACCACTTAACACCGTTTGGGGATCGTTCACAAGGAACAGTTGAGAAGAGAACACCGGTTTGGCTTCGTAGTTCTTTCATGTGAAGTTATTTAAAATCACTAAACTAAGCTGCAGTGCTCTGTGGCGTAGTGGTTAGCGTGCTGGACAATTCACATTATATTTTCACGTTCGCGCCGACCTACCGTAGTCGTTTTTTTTTTTTTTTTTTTTCTAAACAACTGGAATGGACTTTTCTTGGTGGCCGAACTGTTAACGTTGCAGATTTTTTTTTTTTTTTTTTCACTTTATTTTCCTACTTTTACTCATGACTCCGGGTTTGATCCTTCCTACTTACCTACCATAACATTTTTTAAAACTCCCCCCCCCCCGTCCCGGAAACAAACACTCGGGCAACGCCGGGTACCCCCGCTAGTTTAAAATAATACAGTAAAACCCCGGGATACAGCATTAAAAATTAATAACAAAAAAATAATAATAATAATAATAATTGCAAGCAAGCTACGAAAGATTAATGCAAGCAACAGTAAACGTAGTCACTAGTTTTGTCTTTTCTGCACCAGCCTCTCGAAGCAAAGGTTCTCAAGTCCTTTCGCCACCCTTACTCAAGGCACGCCTCCATGCTGGTTTATCTTCGGCTAGCTCCTCCCACCCATTCACATTGATGCCAAGAGGGATCAGGTCCCGTTTGGCCACGTCTATTAAGCGCAGCTCTGGGCGACCGCGGCTTCTTGTTCCATTTCCCAGTTCGCTGTAGAGGATATATTCAGGGAGACGGCCATCGGGCATTTTGCGCAGGTGTTCAAGCCATCTCGATCATCGGATCTTGAGTGTCTGGAATAAGGAGCAGCTTAATATCAAATATACCAAGCCTCAAAGGTAAAGAAGATGAAAAGAAAATAACAATTCATTCTGACGATAATCGGATTCACCTATATAAAGCGTTTGAGATGAGGATTAAAAATTCTGATTCTAATAACGTTTCACAGCTTCGATATTATTCTTAGAACGTTTGGTGAACTCGGGAATCTGTATAGAATTTCAAACAGAACCTGTGGCGCAATGCATAAAAGTGCTAATTTTTAATCGGTTCTATATGAGTCAGAAAAGCACTTCAGAATCATTCTGGATGTAATCCTAATGAGTTTGTATTTGGGTCAGATATTAACAGACCATCATGGATTATCTGCATATGAAACTGTAACAATGGTTAGGACTAGCATGGGTGCCTGGCATTGCCCACATGTGTGGAGGTGTGTAAGGATGTTGGTTGAGCAAAAAAAAAAATACTAGTAGTAGGTAGGCTTGAACCCGTCACGCGCAGGAGGAAAAGGAGGTGAAAAAAGCAAACGGTCTTATCGATGCACCCACTGTGATTGTAACATCACGGGCGGTCGTCTTTTATGCTACGTCGTTGATAGGAGGCTTGAATGACTTGCAAAAATATTGACAAAAAAAGTGAGCCCAGTTAACAGTGAAAGAATTAATGTCTCAGGCCAATTTTTTAATATTTGTCGTCCGAGGCATCGAGTTTTAAAACAATATGACGCATCTGTCAAAAGATTTTGGCAGACATACAAACACACATATACAAGTATCAAAAGTATCAAGGACTTATGTATGATATGAAACGAAATTGGAAATTAAAAGACGTTTCAATTATACCAGTCATCATAGGAGCAACTGGGCTTATGAAAAAGAACTTTAAAAAGTACATAGCAAGCATACCCGGTGGACCAAGTGCAAGTGAAATACAAACGATTGCACTGAAAGGGACGGCTAGAATCCTGAAAAGATCTCTTGGTTGGACTCACTAAAATAGGGGTAAATGTCAGACATCTGGTTGGATGTCCCATCCCCTAGAAGAAAAAGTTTAAGAAAAATGAAAAAAAAAAAAAAATACGTATATATTTCGCTTTGGTATAATAATCTTACTGGATTCTTGTCCTGGAATCCAGTAAGACCAAGAGACCAAAACGAAAGATATCCTACAACGTATAAAAATGGTTAATTGGGGAGAGAAAAGTTATTTTCTCAATTTCTTTATTAACTCTGTGTTTGAGAGATAAAGAACTTTAATGGAACATTCGAATATCAACGTATCTCATATACAGTTCAAGTGTTACCCCCAGGTAGCGGGTCTCTTGATTTCTGAGAACTTCGACTGAAGTAAAATAAAACATATATATTTGGGGTGGAGGGGAGGACTATACAGGGTGGCCGAAAAGTCCCAGGACACCCTATTTTTAATATTTTAATGCGTATCAAGGAATTCTCTATTTTTAATATTTTAGCGTATCGAGGAATTCTCTAAAAAAAAAAATGGCACAAAGAACCTGGAGGCGAATGGAATTGTGCAAGAACAACGAGGGCCAACATACTGATCCCCTAGACCACTAAATTACTCTAGTTGTTTTCTGCTTTGTTTCTAATAAAGTTCTCTTTTTTTGTTGAATATATGTTTTCTGTGTGTTTCATTAAAAAATACTGTGTTTTATTAAAAATACATGTATAGTGTCCTGGAACTTTTCGGCCACCCTGTATAGTAATTGTTCTTTCCTGATGATATCATTCTCCCACTGTTACTTTATCCATTTTTTGTATGCGTGTATATGCATGTGTGTGTATATATGTATTTGTATGCATGTGTGTATATATATATGTATGTGTATGCATGTGTGTGTATATGTATGTGTATGCATGTGTGTATGTATGTATGCATATATATATATATATATATACACACACACACACACACACACACACCAATGACCGTTTTCAGTGTCATATCTGCTTGAGGGTGTGCAAGTTGCTAGCAGGATTAAAGTCATCTTTCAGCACATGGACTTTCAGTGACTGAAGGAGTGGTACTTGTCTGACAAGAGGTTGCAATAATCATCTATGTATACATGTATGTTTGTGTTATCTATAATATAAATCTCACCTGTCTGTTTAAATGTATGTATGTATGCCTAACACTTTCGACATAGGTGACTGATTTTTCGTTTTGAAGTGCGCCCCTTTAGACGACAAATATCGAAAAATAGGCTAAAAACATTAATTGCTTCACCCTCAACTGGGCACTTTTCTACAAGGAGGGGTCGCTTTTTTCACTGATATTTTCGAAAGTCATTTCCTCTTATCGATTGACTAGCCTTAATTTAAACCTTCAGCTACTGGGTCATTGACCTCATTAAAAACTGCCCCGTAGAAAATGTTAACTGCTGAATAGCTATTGCTTATGTCGTCGTGACGCTCGCACAAAATGTTAACTCCACGACTTCCACTTGACCTCATTAAGTCATTAAGTGCAGGCACCTGTCAATTCTCTTCCTACTTAAATAAATTAAAACGTCTTTCAGTAACTCTTTCTTGCTGACCGAGCGATTAACGTATCACGTTTTTTTTGTTTTTTTTTTTTTCACATTTTATTTTTCAACTTCGCCTCAGGGCTTCAGGTTCGACCCTACCTACCTACCTACCTACCTAAACTTCTTTTTTATCTCCCCCCCCCCGTGTTTCTTTTTGATTTAAGAACACACACACACACACCTCTAAACACTCGGGCAACCCCAGGTACCCCCGCTAGTCTATAATATAGTTATCCCCTCTTATCGATTGACTAGCCTTAATTTAAACCTTCGCTACTTATGGTTTGGCGATGGATGCAACAGCAAAGACGTCACGTTTTTTTTTTTTTGTTTTTCTTTGTTCCTTTCCTCTTTCACGGTACGGTTCGTGCTTGTCTGCTTACTACCAGTGTTTTCTTTTTTTTGTTCAACACCACCTTCAAACATCCGGGCAACCAGGCTAGTAATGTAGATAAAAAAAATCGGAGTCGAACAGTGTGTACGCGTGTGTGTACGCGTGTGTGTGTACGCGTGTGTGTGTGTGCGTGCGCGTGTGAATGAGACGCTGATTCACTTTTGCTGATTCACTTTTGCTGATTCACTTTTGCTGATTCACTTTTGCTGATTCACTTTTGCTGATTCACTTTTGCTGATTCACTTTTGCTGATTCACTTTTGCTGATTCACTTTTGCTGATTCACTTTTGCTGATTCACTTTTGCTGATTCACTTTTGCTGATTCACTTTTGCTGATTCACTTTTGCTGATTCACTTTTGCTGATACACTTTTGCTGATTCACTTTTGCTGATACACTTTTGCTGATACACTTTTGCTGATTCACTTTTGCTGATTCACTTTTGCTGATTCACTTTTGCTGATTCACTTTTGCTGATTCACTTTTGCTGATTCACTTTTGCTGATACACTTTTGCTGATTCACTTTTGCTGATACACTTTTGCTGATTCACTTTTGCTGATACACTTTGTTAACTATACCACTGTGTTCGCCTTGATTATTACCAGCCTTTTAACGGCGCAACATTAAGCCACCGTTTGCTCATGCATGGAATATTGTTGTCACATCTGGGCTAATGCACAAACCAGGAATGCAAAAAAAAGTTTCTAACCTACCAAACTCCATCTATCGCATCACCACAGTGTTGCATCCCTCTGCATTTTTTTTTCTTTTTTTTTTTATGCTTCCACAGAATATGATCTAATGAAGTTGCATCGCTTGTTAGCTTCTCAACCCACCGAACAAGCGGAAAAATCCCACACCTTCACCGTAGAGGTCTCAAGATGTTGGATAATTTTCTTTCTCTGTTTGAAATTCCCTTTTTTTTTTTCTTTTTTTTTATTTTTTTTTTTATTACATTTTCACCCCAAACAAGGCACATTGCCACTTTGGTGTAGGGGGCTACTATCAGGGGAAACATCTACTGGGCTACTATGTAGGGATTTGGGCAGCGAGATGTTGGTTCACGTTGCACTTGAACTTATGCAAGTCAGTACAGTTGGGGAAGCAGTGACCTGGAATGGAATTCCAAAGTCTAGCGGTTCTGGGGAAGAAACTACTGGAGTAGAAAGATCTTTTACATCTAGGGATCTCTACAGTGTGGGGGTGGGATTTTGCAGCTTGTCGGGTCTGTCGAGGGTGTTTACGTCGTGGGGGCACAAGTGCTTGCAGTTCATCAGAGCATTCACCATTATAATACTTGTAGACCAGGCAGAGGGATGCAACGTTTCGACGATGGGACAGAGGCTGAAGCTTAGATGCCAGTTTAGGGCCTATCAGATTTGCGACTCTCTTTTGAACCCTGTCAAGGAGCGAGAGACTAGTAGCCGATGCACCAGCCCAAATATGACAGCAATACTCCATACATGGGCGAATAGTGGCCTTGTAGAGATACAGGATACTTTCGGGTGTTAGAAGTTTTCTAGCACGGTAGAGAGAGCCCACCTTCCTCGCAGCGGCCCTGGCAATGCTCTCGATGTAATTGTTCCAGCTCATGTTTCCTGTGAACGTTAGGCCAAGGAGCTGGAGTGACGTACTCTCAGATAAAGAGTTGTTGGCCATTGCTATAGGTGGTAGAGGTTTCTTGTAATTATTGAATGAAACCAGTTTTGTTTTGGCGGCATTGAACGTGACCATCCATTTTTGTCCCCATTCCACTACTGATTGGAGGTCATCCTCTAGTGTTTCTGCCATTACTTTGGATATATGTTCATTTGTTTTCCTGTCGAGCCTGCTATAGAGTGTGGTGTCATCAGCATATATACCCATCTCAGAGGCAATTTTGTCGGGGAGGTCATTTATGAATATCAGGAACAGCAGAGGTCCAAGGATAGACTCCTGGGGCACTCCCGCATTTATATCATATTGTTTAGATGTACGACCGTCGAGGACAACCTGGATTTTTCTCTTATCTAAGAAGGATTTAATTATGTTAAGTATTCTACCAGTGATACCGTATGATCTAATCTTCCTGAGGAGACCCTCATGCCATACCCTGTCAAAAGCCTTGGATATATCTAGAGCTACCGCTCTGCCCTCTCTCGCTTTGTCCAGTGAATGGTATATGCGTTCAGAGATTACAGTGAGGATGTCTGCCGTGGAACGGGCTTGTCTAAATCCATATTGTTGGTCGGTCAGAAGTTTAGCATCTGTAAGGTGCTGGAGTAGAGCATGGTTAATTAAGGTCTCAAATATTTTGGCAAAAAGTGGGAGGAGGCTAATAGGGCGATAATTTAATGGGTCAGTTCTTTCGCCAGAATTCTTGAATACTGGTACCACGGAAGCAGTTTTCCAACAGCCCGGAAAGCAAGATTCATTAAGGCATTTGTTGTAGAGTTTGGAGAGAACTGGAGCTACTTCGGCTGAGCACTTTTTTAATAGCACAGCTGGTATGAGGTCGGGTCCACATGCTTTTGAAGTGTCAAGGTTTTTTATGATAGCATGCACCTGAGCAGGGGTGATTATTAGATCGTCAAGCGTGGCGTTTTCCCGAGCATACTAAAATACAGAAATTTAAATGTAGTGTGAACAAATATGTTGCTGCTCAACTGCGTACCCAAGTTGTCCAGTAGCTTTGAAATTGATATTAGTAAAAATAAAAATAATTTGATTTTGACTAGCTAATTTGTCTTTTTTTCTTGGCCATGTTTTTTTCAAAAAAATAAAAAGGAGATTGGAGTAGTCCATCATAATCAGTACAAATATTATTTAGTTGAAGAGAAATAAGGATGGTATATAGCGAGTAGAAAGAGACTAATTTTCAATTTATATGTATACTAGCAGTTCAGCCTGGTTTTGCTCAGGCTCTATGTACTGTTCATAACTGTGTGTGAATACCTTATATAATATGTAAATTGGCTGAGTAATTTGGTAGAGACCACCGAAGTAATTTTTAACTTTGACCCCAATTTTGACCCCTTTACATTTATTTTGTTCTCAAATCAAAATAAGTTTGACCCATGCCCAAGTTACCTACATCTAAAATTTCAAGTCTTTAAACCCAAAATTGGTGGAGGAGTTTGGGAGAATCTGCAAAGGTCAACTCTTTCAACTTTGATCTTTTGCCAAATTTTCACACCAAAACATGACTGAATACTCGTTATGCAAAATTTTAAATGTTTAGACCAAAAATTGGCTGAATAGTTTGCTAGCGACCACAAAGGTCAATTCTTTTGAACTTCAACCCCTTGACAGCTCAAATTTTCGACCTAAACCGATTAAAAAGCTTGCGCTATCTCTGAATACCCTTTATGTAAAATTCCAAATGTTTAGACCAGAAATTGGCTGGGTACTTTGGTAGAGACCGCAGAGGTCAATTTTTTTTTTAACTTTGACCCCAATTTTGACTCCTTAACATTCATTGTTTTGGTCTCAAATCAAATTAAAAAGTTAGATCCATGTCCACGTAACCTACATTTAAAATTTCAAGTGTTTAGACCCAAAATTGGCAGAAGAGTTTGCTAAAGTTTTCAAAGGTCAGATCGTTGAACTTTGACCTCTTGACAGCCAAATTTCTGTCTGAAAACCGATTAAAAAGATTTTTCAAAATCTCAGTACCCCTTATGTCACATCTTGAGTCTGTAAACTGAAAATTGACAGAGTACTTTGGTAGGGACAGTTTCACTTATCAAGGCCCGGAGGCCACTTGAGGATAAGGGTTAGTGTACAGTAGTCAATGGGAACATGTCGTCTTAATGGAAATTTAGTAAATGGGACTACTTAAGGGGATGGATGATCAAAATCTTGTAGATGACCATTTTGTTGTCAGTTGAAAAGCCGCAAATGGAAGAGAGGAGTTCCACAAGCGTGCAGTTTTAAGAAAGAAGCTTTGTTCGTGGAATCCACGTTTAGGTTTAGGCACAGATAAAGAGCGTGGGAAATTATTGATAGTGGTTTTGGCTAGACGAGTGTTTTTCATGAAAGTTTGGTGGGTGGGGGGCATAGATTGAAGCTCAAGTTAAAATGGCTAAAATTGACACGTTTGTGCTTATTAAAAAAAAAATTGTCTTGGATTTTTATAAAACTTTCTGAAAAAATTGTAACGGATTTCTATATATTTTTGTTTGTCTATACTTCGCTATAACTCATGGGTGTGCCCCAGGGGCTCTTTTAGGGAGCATAAAAACACTCAATTTTTGGTACCATTTTACCATATTTGTCTAAAATTTTCTGTGTATGTCTATTTAGCAGTTTTGCATGGTGCTGAACTCAAATTTACATATGTTAAGACCTAAAACTGTACTATTTGTTCATTTTCACCAGGATTTGACGTCCTTTGAGGACTTTTGGGGCTAAATGGGGGAGGAGGGTGCAAATGCTGAACTTAGTCATTTTTTTATACCTCGTTCACTGTGTACTCACAGGGGACCATGCATGCTTCACTTGTTCTGACATTTAATTAAAATTTTTTTTTTTTTTTATGAGTATATGCACGAAAAGAGTCAGTATTGACATAATGATAATTGATTGTTTGTGCATAATGAAACATGTCTGTAAAAAAATGTATCGAAATATGCTGAAGAAGCTGTTTTGCATGAAAAATAAATATTTGGATCTTTGAATGTAGCTATACTGTTTTTTATATATATATATATATATATATATATATATACTTTTTCTTTCAATTTTCTTATTTTATTCTACTGGATATTCACCTGTTATCTCATTTATTCCTACCAAGAGATTTTTAAGATTCCAACTGTCTCTTGTTCACTAGGTATATTTGCCACATAGTTTTAAATGATGGATTTAGTCATTTCTTTTTTTTTTTTTTTTTTTTTTTTTTTTTTTTTTTTTTTTGCATGGCGCCAACTCAAATTTACATATTTTAAGGCCTTAAATTGCACCATTTGTTCATTTTCATCAGGATTTGATGTTCCCTGGGGACTTTTGGGGCTAAGTTGGGGGGGGGGCAAACAACCCCCAACTAGTGACCCGGCTAATCTTATAAATAATACAACAGTGCTATGAGACCAGGAGAAGGAAGCAACCCCAATAATGTTGTATTAAACAAGACTTGGAGGGAAAAGATAACGAAATAACAAGGTGTTATGTTCAACCAAAAAGAAAAATTTATTTGCCAGATTTCTATCAGTTAAAATTCCTGCTCCTAAAATTCCTGACATCGGATACTTATTGTTTGTTCTAATTTGTTTAGAATTCCACCGTTTTTTTTTGTTTTTTTTGCTGACTTTCCTAATTCTTATAATTGTGCCACTACATTGCTACCCCTCGACAATGAACGCCGACCCTAAAACTTCTAAGCTTCTCTTTTATCTTCTCTTCTGGCTGTGTCATAGTTTCTCATATTGGTGACTGCTGAGGAGTTGCACACAGGTTTTAAAGCATAAAAAATTAAAACGATTCAAAACACAAACTTGACAGAAACAAGACTCCAACATATTCGGTTCGGATCAAAGTGCTATGGTCCGCATCTACATCTTCTGGCAAGGTTGTAATGAATTAATTTCCTCATCATGACCTAATAAAATGCTCTTCATCTGGTCCAAGCTGCGACCTGTCATTAACTGTCTCAAACCCAAAACTGTCCACAAATTGTCCCAAAATTCATTACAACTCCTAAAACTGTCCGTAAGCTAACTCTAAATATATTCAGTCCTTTGTCTCAACCACTGCCAGACCTTGATTAACAATCCTATTTTAGCTTTTTGTGTGCCTTGAACAACTCCTGGCCGTGTTGCAGTCTCTCACATTGATGACTACCAAGGGGGTGCAAGTATAAAGAAAACAAAACCAGCACAAACTCCAACACATTCTGTGCATAACAGTTGCACTCTGTATATACACACAGGCTCCTTCAATCTTCGGCAGACTATGGATCTGTGCATTAAATTTTTGTCAGGAGGCGTGCAATCTTCAACCACACCTCTCCTGAGACAATGTTAAATACCAGTGGCAAGTGAAGTGTGTGTACAGGACGGCTGGAAACAAATGTCGAGATAATACAACGCCTAGAATTCCCAAAAGCAAAAGAACAATTTTGAAAGAAAAATCTAAACTACTTTAAAGTTCGTTATTGTAAAAAAATGTTTCAGTAAAACAGATTTTTCATTTTCCATTTTGAAATGCATCCCAATGAACACGGATTGATTTCTTGAGGATAAAGTATATCACCATCATGTCAAATGTCAAAGAAACTGTTTACCATCGACATCAAATGTTGTTTTGCTACAGTAATCGAATTAAATCTCAACACACTTTTAAGAATTCTGTAAGACCTCAATTTTTTCTGTGTTGTATAAGAAAAAGTATGAAATTCATTCTAAAACCGTTTGATCTCTAGAAAAATATTATTTTGACTTCACAACCACAATTTGCATAAAACTCAATATGTCAAGAACTTTTTTAGAATATTCATTTTTAAATCTTAACATATTTTTTAGAATTCTTTATGACGTCACTTTTTTCTGTATCAAAATCTGTATTGTACCTATTTACTATGCCTCCCCACGGGACAGAGTTAGACACCAGGGTCGTTTTTTAACGTGGAGAAAAGGCACAAAAATAAAAATTGTCTCCGTCGTGAAGGATTTCTCCTCCACCGAAAGAGAACAAGAAAATGAAGTGCAGCATCTGAAGAACAGATACTACACTTTGATCTTGACCAAAAGGCCAAGATGGTGTTTATTTGCTCCCCCACCGAGCAAATTAGGCACAAGGCCGATTTTTAATGTGAGGAGTGAAGGGAGGGGGAAGGGAAAAAGGGGACCAGCTCCCGAGAGGTGGGAAATGGGAGCTGGTTAATGGTCAGGCATGTGGGGTTGCCCCCACATCTGGTCTTTGCTAGTCATAGCTAGTCATAGCTTGCAGCATCTGCCGGAACAGATACTACACTTTGATCTTGTTTATATATTTTATTGAGAAAGAAAAAATTGAACATAAAAAACGTACAAAAAATTCAATTCAACAAAATTAGGCACAAGGCCCTACAAGAAATTGGGAGGGGGAGGGTACAGGGTCTTTTTGACTATGTAACAGATGAGACTTTGAAGTCTTACTACACTTTGATCTTGACCAAAAGGCCAAGATCTGTATTGTAAATGAAGGTCATTCTGAAACAGTCTGATCTCTAGAAAAATACTAGACTACCCGTGACCCGTTGGGTCAGTATGTTATATTAGCTATGGAATTCATGTATGAGTGTGACACTTGTGACGTAAAGAAAATTGTTTTTTGTGACATAACAGAAACATTTCTATGAAAGTATATTAAAATGAAAAAAAGAATATAGATTTCTCCGAGTCGTTCTGTTTATAATTGTTTATTTTTGAAAAAACAAACTTACAGCCATTGAATTATAAGTGGTTTGCCATACTTATAGGTAAATGTGCACTGAACAGATACCATAATACTTATTATAGTTAAATTCAAATTTTGACTGGTGCTACCAGATCAGACTGTCTAGTGGCTTCCTGAGACGAAATGCACCTACGTTAAACTTCTGTTTTTGTTTTCTATTCTCTTTTGTAAAACTTAATTATGTTCTACAAAAACAAAAACGGTCCCCTTTTCCCTTCTCTTTTTTTTTCCTTCCCTATTTCCCAACCCCGCCGGTGGGGCATTAGAAAACACCTACTGTCCCCCTGCAGAGAGTAAAAGCCTTTCAAAGGGGCCGCCTGTTGGCCGTGGGTGGTGACCCGTAATGACTCGGAAAAGGATCCTGGTGGCTGAGTAACTGATATCTAGGGAAATTAAAGATATCAGTTGCAACACTTCACTTTGGCTTTATACAAGGCTAGACAGGCGGTCGGTAAGGCCCGAGCTGATCAATCGGCTAGTTACGCCAAGCCCTAACACATCTACTTTTCTATCAATTTCCTGTAAACCGTAACAAATACAGTTCTAGCCTGTACTACTATAAACTATATACATATTTTCCCCTCTTTTCCATGTGTTAGAAGGCGGTGGCTATGGTCAAATGTGCCAAATGATTAAAGTCATGACATGGCTGTATAGTGCCGGAAGTTACCACAAATGACTTGGATTGTGTAACTAAAGGATTATGGGTGCTCATGGCTCCCATTTGGAACATTTATACTGTTTATGTAGCCCTGGCATGGCAAGGCGAATGGGTTTCCCCCTTAACATGCCCCAATATTGGACTCCGAGGTGGGGAGCATAAACAATGAATTTAAAATATATATATATATATGACCAATAATAAAAACTCCAAGCGCCAACATGTCAACTCGGATAGTTCAGATAATGAATTATATCAAACATCCTCAAAATATATTGTATTGGAATCCACCGAAGAAACCAAATTAACTGACTTATCACCGTTTATTATACATAAAATTATATCGGCATATATTACCCCCAAAAATGTAAAAACTTTAAAAAAATAAAACCCTACTGGTGGAAGTGGAAAGAGAAAAACATGCCACTTTTCTCCAAGGAATGAAAACTTTCCACAACATAAATATCCAAACTTTATCCACACAAGAACCTGAATACATCCAAAGGTGTAGTAAAATCGAAAGACCTCTCAATGTGCACTACTGAAGAGATAACAAAAGAACTTAAAAACCAAGGAGTAATAAACGTTAAAAGAATTACAATAAAAGAAAAAGTGAATCAGACTATACATGCGAACACTTACATTATGCAGTTCGATAGACCCACTATCCCAAAAGAAATCAAAATTGGGTTCAATGTTGAAAAAGTTGAACCCTTTATACCAAACCCACTTCGGTGCTTTAAATGCCAGAAGTTTGAGCACCATGAGGATGCATGTAGGGAACGAGCAGTGTGTGGTAGATGTGGGTTAGGGTTAGGTATGCAGTATGCGGCAGATGTGGTCAATGACTGCAATCTTGATTGCAAATTGTGGAGAAAACCATCCTGCTCATGCTAGAGCATGCAGAATCTGGAAGAAAGAAAAGGAAGTGTCAATAAAACATACCAAAAACATCTACTTCCTCGAAGCCAGGAAAATAGTAGATGGATACATGAAGGAAAAGACGTACTTTCAAGTTACCTGAAGTTGTATATCATCCAACATTACTAACCAAGACTCCAAATACGAAATACTAATAAACAAATTGTTACAATTGGGACCAAACGACTGGCCCAAAGTTATAAATGAAATCAAATCAAACATATCAAAAATTAATCATCCCATTAAATCATCAACTAATGTTACCAAATAAAATAAATTCTCAACCAAAATCAGAACATCCAAGAAAATAAAGTTGATCAAAAGAAAGACCACAAAAATCACCAGTTCGTCGTGCAGAATCTGAAAAAGACGAAACTAAGGAAAAACAAAATCAGTGAAAAAGAAAGACCACCCAGATCACCAATACATCTTCCCCGTGGTGAAAAAAACACACTTGCAAAACAAACAAAAAATACATCTACCAAAAAACAAAATAATATAAAGAAATTACCATAAACAGGAGCCACTACTACTACAAATAGATTTACAGAATTAGAAGACATGGAAACTGAAGTTACTTCTCAAACCAAAAAAAAAAAAAAAATTATGAATTACAAGAAAATCTAATGGAATTGCCGAAGATTGAAGGCAAATTACAATGAAATTTTATTGTTGCAAACCAAATTTAATCCTTTGGTTATTTATCTCCAAGAAACCTTCCTTAAGAATGAGGACAATTTGAATATAAAACACTATCAACAATATAACTACATTCATAATACAGGACTTAATCATACTGTAACCCTTTTCCCCCTCCCATTGCAAAACCCAATCATATTCTGCAAGGCACAAAACAAAAATGACAAAATCCACTATAAAACAATCAAATCAAAAGCTACGAACTAACGATTGAAAATACAAGGAGCTTGAGTATAAAAATCTCATAAAATAACTGGATACAACATCAAATACTATTCCCAAAATAACTGGATTTGGCATTAAATAACCTACAAAAGGTTGATATGCCGTTAAAAAAAAAAATCAATTTTTTTTTAAATGAAATTGTTTAGTTGAAAGTACAGAACAGTTAAAAACATTCTCCCCATGTTAAGAATCGCTTTTTAAATAGAAAATGAAAATAAAATATAACCTTTTTAATTTATTTTAAACAAACATTCATGACCCATTGGGTAAAATATTTAATTTATACGTTAATAATAAGGTCAATGAAACTAATTAAGACAATGTGGAAATAAAGCAGAAAGTATTAACAATGGTTTATTTGGATAATTTAAACGTGAAAAAATAAAGCAATTGGGACGCTGAAAACGTACACGGTAAAACAATGTTTTATTGTCGTGTTGATTATTTATTTGTAATGCAAATAAAAAAAAAACATTTTTGTACAACAAAATGTATGAATGTTTTTTAAGAAGGGTGGATTAAAAATGGAGAATAAATTTAAAAAAAAAAAAGGAAGACGGGTAAATCGCTGTTGTAAAATGCTCTTATATTTGTCAACGGGTTAAAGTAGATTTATTTGTAAGGAAATTGCGATAAAATAACTTAAATGTAATACGGAAATGAACGATGTAAAAAAAAAAAAAAAATGGAGAAAGTATTAACAATTGTTTATTTGGATAATTTAAACGCAAAGAAAATAACAATTGGGATGCTGAAAATGTACACATTAAAACAATGTTTTATTGTCGCATTGATTATTTATTTGTAATGCAAATTACGAAAAAAATTTTTGGAGTTATGTTGGTAGTGTAGAAGAAAATGTATGTTTTTAAGAAAGGTGTATTAATAAAATTGAGAATAAATTAAAAAAAAAAAAAAAAAGCGGTGTTTATGTACACATGCGCAACTGGAAGTTGTAAGCCAGATATTGGGTTACAACACCCGTTACAAGGTCATTCGAGTTTTGTAATTATATAGATATAGATTATTTTGACTTCACAACCAGAATTTACATAAAAATTTTTTTTTTTTTTTTTTTTTTTTTTTTTTTTTTTAGAAAATTCATTTTTAAAATTTTTTTTTTTTTTCATTGTAAAAAAGTAAGCATAAATAGAAACTGCTTTTTTTTTTTTTTTTTTTTTTTTTTTTTGTAATATCAATCAAGAAAAATTGGTTCACCTTTGAGATCACATATTTTTATCATATCGCTTTTTCCATAACAAAATCTGTTATGTTAAATGAAAAAGAAAAAGAAATGATGAAAATTCAGTTTTATCAACAGAAATTTTTCTTTTTATTGATTTTTGTGACCATGGTCTTTATGTAAATATTAATCGGCTTTAAAATAGCTTTACAAAGATATCAAACTTGACCATATTGTGAAAAATAAAAAAAATGTTTCTATATGAAGTAGCATGTACTACGTTCTGTCATTTTGAATTTTGGGTATTAACCCCTGAACCCTTGTGCACTATTTTGTGCCAACTCACCGCCATCGTTTATGATATTCTTACAAGGTGACTTCTCACATCGCGGAAGAATTTTTAAGCAGACATTTGAAATAACAAGTTTTTGAAAACAACAAAATGTGATTCATTTTTCTGGGTTACGTAGTTTTTGATGCTTTTTAATTGATCTTAACCAATCTACCAATCAAATACAGCCAAACATACCAATACCATCCCTAATCTAGCTGACAACAAATACATTAAACAAAATGTTATTTACTTCGGTTCCACATCTGGACTTATGTGTTGAAATCCTATGTTTAATAAGCACTTGTTTAAAAATCCTTCCTTGAAAAACCAGACTTCTTTATCTAAACATATTTGGCAACTTAATGATGGAAATATTCCTTTCAATTTAAAATGGGAAATAATAGGATCTTATAAAGCATATATGCCGGGGGACAGATTCTGTGCACTTTGTAGATATGAAGCCCTTAAGATTTTAAAATATAATAAAAATAAAACTGTTCTCTAAAACTTGAAAGACATTTTTTCAGGATGCATTCATAAATGTTTAAGTTCGACAAATTTAAGCCACCATAAATCATAAAATTTTCTTATTACTAATCTATCTTAAAATTTATCATTTATAAATTGATAACTATTATTATAGTTTTATTACTATTATCTTATCTGATATTTTACCATTGTTTTGTATTTTATTATCTATTTCACTTTGAATTTATGTTACTATTTTTATTAATATAAGTTCTATAAATATTAGAATTACTTTTTTTTTTTTTTTTTTTTTACACAGTGATCACCACTTATCAAGGCCCGGAAGCCACTCAGGGATAAGGGTTATTGCAAGTACATCACGTTAGTGAGGAGATTTTATGAAGTGTTTAATTAGGGGGGCGGTTCATTAGGAATATGTTAACATTAGACTTGAAGACATCCAAGTTGTAGTCCGGAGGGAAGCAGGCAGACGGAACAGAGTTCCACAGGCGTGCAGTTCTAAGAAAGAAGCTTTGCTCATGAAATCCGCGTTTTGATTTAGGCACAGATATAGAGTGGGGGAAATTTTTCACAGTGGATTCAGCTAGACGGGTGTTTTTCGTGAAAGTTTGGCGAGGGGGGACCAGGGATTGGAGTTCAGACGAGCACCTGCCATGAAAATAACGATAAAACAAGGATAGGCTCGCAATGTCTCTTCTGTGGGAGAGGGGTTGCAGGGTAGAGAAAAGGGCATCCCCCACTAAACCACGAAGTCTATTTTGTACTCTGTCAAGGCAGGATAGGCTGTTTTTGGCAGCTCCTGCCCAGATATGGCAACAGTATTCCATCCTTGGCCGTACTTGGCTTTTATATAGATAGAGAATTGCATCAGTAGTGAGATATCTTCTGGAGCGGTAGAAGGATCCCACCATCTTTCCTGCGACCTTGGCAACAGACTTGATGTACATGTTCCATTTCAGATCAGGAGTAAAGGTCAAACCCAGAAGCTTGTCAAAACACGGGGCCTCACCCAGACGAGAGCCATCCATCACAATTGATTAATATTAAAAATATTATTTAATTACTACCAAGAAGATTCATTTATTACTATTATTGATTTTACTAATATTAACATCTTTAAACCATTAGATAAAAATTCAACTTATAACTAATTAGTGGTTATCTCCCTTTGAACAGTTAAATTCTTTATTTTTCTATTTGACTATAATTATCTCCCTTTGTAATTGAAATACTTAAGTTGAATTCAAATATAGCGTTACTAACGATTTTAAACTGGTAATATTATTCTATTGGCGTTTCCTTTGAAAGTTTGTATGTATCAACATTTTCAAGCATTCATAAACTACATTTGACATTCCAATGAATGCATTGACGATGATACTTACGAGCTTTAAAAGGCGAACCATTAAAAGGTATATATATTTTTATTAGAAATATTTAAAATATCCACCCTTAACCTTTCAACCTGATTCTATTTCATTTTTTATTTTCATTTTCATTTTATCTTACTATGTTTCTCAACATCAAAAAAGTAACTATTTTCTTTTATATTTTAAATATTTTCCAGATACATCTGCCCATTTTTTTTTTTTTTTTTTTTTTTTTTTTTTTTTTTTTTTTAATGCTAGTTTTATTTTTGGTGTCTTTAACAAAAAAAAAAACACCCAATATTTTTGCTGATGAGTAGACTGTTTCAAAAACCTAAATAAAATTATTGTCCAAGACTTCTTGTCCATCTCAATAAAAACATTGGTTCTGAAACGATCGTACAATTTATTGATTTTGTTTGTTCCTCCTTGGGAAACCGATTTTTAATTTTAATTACAAATTATAAATCATCTTATTCTCTCTATCTGTACACACACACACACACACACACACACATATATATATATATAATGAACTCCTTTTTCCCCTCTGATTTTGACCTTAATAGGATTGAAAACCAAGACATTTCATGCAAATGTAATATGCACAAACTGCAGCAGATTATCTGAGGTGTGTTATAGGCCTATTACCTCTACACTTCCTCGATAATTGTGGATTCCTATATTTTTTTTGGTGACAGTTCACGGCAAAAATCGGTTAGAATCAATGGAAGTTGTAAAATCTTTTCTCTCTAATAAATTCCTCCTACCCCCACTTCCACTTACACCGTTGCCGCTCCGTTCACAGGGAACAGTACGAAGAAACACTGGTTTGGGTTAAAAAAAAAAAAAAAACTGAAATGGACTGGGTGAAATGCACTATTGGATTTAAGCGAATCGAAGGGTTATGCCTTTTTTTCTTCTTCTTCGCTGGTTTTTTTGTTTTCGTTTTTCAGAACACGTCTTTCTTAAAGAAGCTTAACGTTTCTTCGCTGTTTTTTTTTGGGGGGGGGTTGGTTTTGACGATTTTGTACAGAACTTTATCGTTAAATCGTTTTTATTCTTGTTTGGATATTTAAAAAGGGTTACTTCTTTGCTTATTCTTTACTTTACCTCCCCCCTCCTTTCGCACACACCTCCAGACAACGAGGTAACCCTGCTAGTTATATAATGAGAGAGAGAGAGCTAAGGAAACAAACCAAATCACACGTACATCAACGTTTCATCTTTACAGTAAGACTTTTTCAGGATGATTACTTCCATTATTCTCATCATCATATATATATATATATATATATATGTTTCTATAATTTTTTTTTCTTTTTTGGTATATTGATATTCATATTAAAAACCTTTTTTTTTTTGTATTTAAAAAGAAAATACAACTTTGTTATATATGGGTCGTCGAATTTCATTCTTCTGCAAAAGATCAAGCTAATTTGCATATTCTTTTAAACATTCATTTTGATTAATTCCCTATTTTTCAGTTTTCTTATGAGATGTTCATCTTTAGTTAACTCTTATGTGTAATCATATTCATGCAGATATTCTACATGATTTTGCAATATTTGCGTAAAAAGTTTATAGTAAACACAAACCTCTTTCTATATATATTTATGTATAATATATATATATATATATATATATATATATATGTTTAAAAAACTTTTGCCTACCAAAGTCCTGTGTCAATTGTTGGTCTAGAGACATGAAACTTTATATTTGGGATTTAGCCGGGGAAAATTGGTGCTAGGTGAAAGTCGAATGACTGCATTACAAATATGCATGCATAATGTAATAGCTTTTGGTTCATGTTTTAATTTTTAGACTAGTTTCGATTCTTGGTGGTAGCACACGAGTCTTTTTTTTTTTTTTTTTTTTTTTTTTTTTAAATTTAGGTCTAATATAATATAATAAATACGACATCTGCATTGATCAAAATATATTTAAGTGTATTTGTTGACCAAGCAATTCCGAGCGGCCTGCTCTTGTGTACACACACACACACACACACACATATATATATGTATATAGGGTGACTCAAAAAAAAAAAACGGGCCCCAACTCTAATTAGGCCCCGTATTTTAGTGTTTTGTCCGTATGAAATGAAACTTTGGTCATAACTAGTTTATTATATTAAAAACATCACATCAAAACACTAGGGTCTTTGGCCGTTTTTTCTCCGTTGACTGTAAAATGCTCAGAAAAACAATTGAATGTCCTGTTTATTTATTTTTTTTGGGGGGGGGGGTCACCCTGTATATATACGTGGTCTCTCTACCTCTTTCTGTTTTATAGACATTTCTATCTACATTCCCACTTTTTTTTTTTTTTTTTTTTTTTTTTTTTTTTTTTTTAACGCTTACAAACACCCGGGTAACGTCAGGCACCCCTGGTAGTATAAATAAAAAATCTGGATTAATATCGTATTTAAGCATATTTTACAACCGGGCCATGCCGGGTGGCCTCCTAATATATATATATATATATATATATATGCATGTGTATGTATGTATGTTTAAACGTGGTCTCTCTACTTCTTTCCGTTTTATAGACACTTCTATCTACACACCCAAATTAATATAAGATTACAGCCACATACACATATAAAGATACCAGATGTGTGTGTGAAAAAATATATCAAAATAACTACCAACACATACATATATATCTTTCCTTTTAATCACTATAATTCAATATCCCAGATGGAATTGACTTAACGCTTGCAAATGTTTTGTATGTATATCGTCATGCAACTTACTATGTATGTGATGTGGTTTTGTATACATTTGTATACTGTTACTGTAACCAACCATGGCCATAAGTGCACTGCATGGTGGATAAACGATAGACAAGATGGCTCTGCTTGGTCGTGGGCGAGCGTCTGTGTAACCTTGAAGCTTTTTCCGTCCAATTAAGGATGTTATCAGCCCACATTTTCTGTGCTCCATCTTTGTCTTGGACTGTTCCTTGCAGGATCGTCTTTACAAGTCCTGAGTGTGTTATGGAGTCTCAGAAAAATAGATGAAGCTACTAAATGCATGTGAGGCGTGAACACTGAATGTAGACCAGCAAGTCTTGTCTGCTAGTCTATATATGTATATATAAAAGCAAAAGTGTATGTATGTATGTTCGCTTTTTGTGTATATCTGTGAAAGGCTTTTTTTCCATCCAAGAGGATGTGGTTGAATATGATATTAATCTACTTTTTATTTTGTATATATCCTTCTTCGACTTTTATTACCGACTCAATTTGAGTTTGAAAGCAACTACAAGCATTGATCAGGTGGGCTTTATTTATATCCTCCTTTGCTGGGACTATTGCTTCCATCAAAGAGGATGTGGTTTTACGAGGATGCCTTTTAGTAACTCTAAGGTATTTGCAACTTCTCTTCCAAAATAAATCTATAAATATAAAAGCGAAAATGTTCGCTTTTTGTGTATGTCCGTAAAAGGCTTTTTTCGTTGGACTTCTCTGTCGGCTCATTCCTTTTTATATCACGTCTAAATGATAATATCTATGAGTTACGAACGGGGGGGGGGGTCGCCTGTCTATTTAATTTGCCCGACTTTCACGTGCTGTTTTTTCCAGATTTTTAGAGCGTCCGATGTATCTTTCGCTATTTAGTATAAAACAAGCGAAAACTGGCTTGCAGCCGCGTCATGTTTCAAGGTCAAACATCATGCGACTCAAGTTTCTCGCACCTGTCAATGTCAGTTTATAAACGTTAAATTAAGATGCTTTTCATTCCTCTTCTCTCGTGGCCGAGATGGTTAGATCTCGTTTTTTTTTTCCATTTCATTTCCACCTCCACGTCAAAGGTTCAGGGTTCAAGCCTACTTTCCTACTAAAACTATTTTTCTTTTACACCTTTAAACACCCGGCCAACGTATTTTTTTTTTTTTTTTTTTTTTTAAACAGGGTTGTTTTGATCACCCACCCCCAACATACACACACACACACACCTACAAACACCCGGGCAATGCCGGGTACATCCCGCTAGTCTATATATATAAAAGCGAGTATGTATGTATGCTTGTATGTCTGCTAAAAACTTTCGACAGACAGAACAAAAATTCACAAATTTGGTCTCATATGAAAGCGCCATCCTTCACCCGACAAATATCGAAAAATTGGCCGAAAACGTTAATTTTTTTTCACCCTGAAATCAGCACTTTTCTACAGGGGGGGGTCAGCAAAAACCGTCCTCTCATGACGATGTCACTTCTACGCATGCGTCATACGACGTAACCTGATTTAGTTTAAAGATTAAAAAAAATTATCTAATTTCATGTACGTCGTCTTAGGTCAGTTGGTTAGAACGCTGGGTCATTATCTAAATGTTTTGGGTTCGAATCGTGGTGTGAGATGGCTTTTTTTTTTTTTCCCGATTTTTTTAAATTTTAATATTGAAGCAGGGTTATTTAAACCATTTTTCACGTAATGTTTCGTTTTTATGTTTTTTTTTGTTGTTTTTTTTTTACTTCGCTTATTCTTAGGTTTTCATTAACACTCCCCACTTCCAACCGGCCACACACACACCCAAAAACACCCGGGTGAAACCGGCTTATTTAAGCCATTTTTCACGTGTTTTGTTTTTATTTTTCAGATTTTTTAAAGAAGTTTTAACGTTTGTTTTTCTGTTTTCTTTTTTGTTTTTGTTTTTCCAATTTTTACATTTAACATCGTTCGTTTGCCTTACGTTAGTTTTTTTTTTTTCTATTTTTTTTTAAGTTTTAATATTTAATTTTCATTTAATATTTAAAAATATTTACTTCGCTTATTCTTATTTTTTTCTTACCCCCCCCCCCCACTGCCTGGGTACCCCTGCTTTATTTTTCAGATTTTTTTGAAGTTTAAACGTTCGTTTTTGTTTTTTTTTTTTGTTTTTTTTTTTAGTTTTTTACTTCGCTTATTCTTATGTTTTGATTACCCCCACCAACCCCGACGAGCACACGCACACACACCTCCAAACACTCGGGCAACGCCAGGTACCCCCCACCCCCGCTAGTATATGTATGTATATATATATATATATATATATATATAAAAGCAAAAATGTGTGTGTGCACTTTTTGTGTATGTCCGGCAAAGGCATTTTTGGGGAGCGCGCTTGTTCGGGTCACTCCTTAAAACTTTTTATATACTGTCTAAAGCATAATATATATGATTTACGAATGGGGGTCGCATCTATCTTTAATTTGCCCAACTTCTATTTTTGAGAATTTTTTCAATGGCCGCGTCTTCGTTTCACTTTTCAGTATAAGAAAAGCGAAACTGTAAACGAATTTGTGTTCTCAGCCCTAGACGTCCAGAAAGCAAATAAGGTTTGATCGATGCTGGGGGAAAAACCCGTCATATCAGACAATTGCTATTCATTTGGCGGGGAAAACAAATATGAAGAAACTGGCTTACAGCGCCAAATTGAATTTATTAAGGTCAAACATCATGCAATTTAAGTTTCTCGCACCTGTCAATTTCACTTTATAAACGTTAAATTAAGACAGTTTTCACTTCCTCTCCCCTCGTGGCCGAGCTAGTTAGATGTCAGGGTTTTTTTTTTTTTCTCCTTTTCCACCTTCACGTCAAGGCTTAGAGTTCGAGCCTACCTTCCTACCAAAACATTTTTTTTTTTCTTTTACACCTCCAAACACCCGGGCAACGTTTTTTTTTTTTTTTTTTAAACAGGGTTGCTTTTATGTACCCCCCCCCCCCCGCACACACACACACCTCCAACCACCAGGGCAACACCGGGCACCCCTGTTAGTATATTTATTATATAAAGGACAGTCGTCTGTTTTTTTTTGTTTGTTTTTTTTTTTTTGTTTTTTTTTTACTTCAGTAAGTTTTAAGAGATCAAGCGGCTCCCTCCTGAGACTAACACTCGATTTGCTTATGATTTAAATTTATATCCGAGGGCTCTTTTAAGAATAGATGCTGTTCCCTTTATGGCTGCTATTTGTATTTCGTTACAGCTTGGTCTTCCGGGCATTGCTTCTAAGTATTTCTGAAGATTCTTTTTTATTAAACCAGTTGCTCCTATCACAACCGGTATAATGTTTATTTCTTTCAGAGATCATGTCGTTTTTAGATCATTTTTTAGGTCCTGATATTTTTTTATCTTTATCCCATTCAGCTATATTAAGGCCAAAGTTATTTGAAACTAGTTCATGTTCCCAGATGGTCTCCACAGATCTTGTGGGTGTTTCTATGTCCAGCTAAAAGTAAAAAAAAAGTAAAAAAAAAAAAAAAAAAAATTACAAAACAGACTACCCCAAAGTTGATACCATCTGAGCTGGATGTATAGTGATATCTAAAAATTGGACAAAAGTAGAAATGATAATCTTTGGCATTTCATACAAGGGCCATGTCACCAATAATGAAGTCCGCAGAAAGGACACTCAAAAAGTGCATCAATATGGAGATCTACTGACTACAGTAAAAAAAGAATAAACGGAGACTCAGATAATATAGGCACGTAACATGCTCGTGTGTGTGTGTGTTTTTAATGGCTTACCTTGTTTTAATGGTTTACCTTGTTTTAATGGTTTACCTTGTTTTAATGGTTTACCTTGTTTTAATGGTTTACCGTGTTTTAATGGTTTACCGTGTTTTAATGGTTTACCGTGTTTTAATGGTTTACCTTGTTTTAAACAAGTAAAAAAAAAATCCTTACAAAATTTTGTGAACGGAAATCTAATATATAAAAATATATAAAAAGCTATGTCCGTCTGTCTCCATATTTTCAAACTCTATCTCCTCCGAAACTAAAAGTCGCAAAGGGGTCAAAAATGGGTTCAAATAGAAAGTTATTATACATTTTGTACATTCATCTTAGTGTATTAAGTTTTGACTTATATGTCACGTTGGTACAGTGGTAACGTCACTATCTTTGGGATGCTGTAGTTTTTGTTTTAATTCTAGCTGATGGCACCCAAATACTTTTTTTTTTTTCTACTTTTGAAATCACGACTCTATAATGATATACGAAATCACGACTCTATAATAATATACGAAATCACGACTCTATAATAATATACGAAATCACGACTCTATAATAATATACGAAATCACGACTCTATAATAATATACGAAATCACGACTCTATAATAATATACGAAATCACGACTCTATAATAATATACGAAATCACGACTCTATAATAATATACGAAATCACGACTCTATAATAATATACGAAATCACGACTCTATAATAATATACGAAATCACGACTCTATAATAATATATATGAAATTTTCTAGTTCACTTCATGTAAAATAAAAATAAAAATAAAAAAAAAATCTAGCTGAGATTAAAACAAAACCTAAAGACAGTGAGTCAAGTACGATAACCATTAGACCAGCTTGCCACGATCTTTAAAAAGTGTCTCCAAACCCTGTGAAATAGTTGACACAGATAAAAATACAATGCTCCCAAGGTACCAATTTTGCAATTTTGACCACTCAGTAGGCCTTCTTTTCTGTGTAAAAAAAAAAAGAAAAAGTTTTTCACATGTCTGGGGCACACTGAAGAGTTATTACGAAGTACAAACAAAATTATATAGAAATCAGTTAATTACAACTTTTTAGAAAGTTTTATATAAAATCCAAGCCATCAATTTTTTTTTTTTTAATAAGCACAAAAGTGTCAATTTTAGCCATTTTAATCCGAAAGGTACCCCTGGGTGGGGGGGGACAACCAAAGTTTCTGTTATATATTTACTCCTATCATATTTAATATTTGTGCAAAATTTTAAAAAATTCCAAGGTGTAGTTATTAAGAAAAGGACTAATGAATTTACAAGTCCATCTGTCTTTTGTGTGGGGGACCAAAAATCTTTAAAAGTTATGGAACAGTCATTGTTAGAAGTGTTACTTTGTTTTTCTTAAAAGAAAATTAAAACTTTTATAATAAACTAGCATGGGTGCCTGGCATTGCCCAGGTGTTTGTCGGTAAAAAAGAAAATAATTTCGGTAGGAAGGTAAGCTCGAACTCTAAGCCTTGAGGCGAATATCCTGATAACTTAGCATGACGCTACAAGGGGAGAGAACTGATAGCGGTTGAAATTAAACGTTTAAGAAAGCAGGTGGTTCAACGAACATCAGCGTGGGGTTTTCTACATCACACCATAGAGAAATGAAATCACAGCGCAGAGCGAATTTTGTAACATAAAGGTTGTTGAAATAAAAGATAGAGACTACCTTGTTTCGGAAATCGGAGACATTACAATCTAGGGAGTATATAAAAATTGTAAGAATGAGTGACCTCAGACATACAAAAAAAAATACGCAAACATATATATTTATATATATATATATATATATATATAGATTAGCAGGGGGTGGGGGGGGCTGACGTTACCTGGGTGTTTGTAGGTGTAAAAGAAAAAAAAGGTTTTGGTAGAGAGGTAGGCTCGAACCATGACTCTATGAGGGCATGGAAGTGATAACGGTTAAAATTAAACGTTTAAAAAAGCAGGTGGTTAAATAAACGTCCAAGTGTGGTTTTCTAGGTCAAACATCACGCCATAGAGAAATGAAATTTTGTAACATAAAAGTCGCTGAAATAAAAGATACAGATAACCTCGTTATAATCTAGGGAGTATATAAAAAGTTGTAAAAACCAGTGCCCCCCCCCCCCCCCCCCACCGGGTTCCCCCCACCCCCACCGGGTGCCCCCCACCCTTCCAAAAACCTTTGGCAGACATACAAAAAAAAAAAAAATGCACACAAACACACACATTTTCGCTTTTATATTATAGAATAGCAGGGGTGCCCGGCATTGCTTGGGTTTTAAAGAAAACAGTTTTGGTAGGCAGGTAGTCTCGAACCTGAAGCATGATGACTTACTTCGACGCTATGAAGGTAGTGGAATGAGTGGATGAAATTAAACGATTAAAAAGTTAAGTGACGGGTGCATAATGAGGTCAAACATCATCCCATGAAATCCTGCACTTAACTTTGGCTGCAAGGCAGTTTTTTTGGTTTGGTTTTGTTTCCTCAAAATTATGATCTTATATATATATATATATATATATATATATATATATCTTTATTCGATTGGCAAAATTTAAGAATAATTATAAAGAAGTGAACCATCGCGTAAATTCAGTCAACTCAAAAATGGAAAACGGGGTGAGGAGAAAATATATATATATATATATTATATATATATATATATATATAATGGGGCAAGTTATATGTACAATTCAATAAAATAAATAAGTCGATTAAAAACGCTCTTATTCCATGCCACTACCAAATATTCTAAAAAAATAAAAATAAAAATAATTTTCAGACTTATGACCCTTGAAAATGTTAGTTTGAACGAAAAGCGCTTTGGGTGTATTTTAACGATCGTTTTTAATCGACTTATTTATTTTATTGAATTGTACATATAACTTGCCCCATTATATATATATATATATATATAATATATATATATATATATTTTCTCCTCACCCCGTTTTCCATTTTTTAGTTGATTGAATTTACGCGATGGTTCACTTCTTATATATATATATATATATATATATATATATATATATATATATATATATATATATATATATGTATATATATATAAGTATTAGAATTTATAGTTTTGAACAATCATTATCGAAACAAAAATTAAGAACTTCAATTGCTTCCCCCCCCCCCAATTTCGAGAGGCAATCTTTAAAGAAATGTTCTTAAAACTAAAAACATACTATTTATTTATTTGTGGACTATTATCCGCATCTTTCACAAAGTTCCACAACTAGAAGATGAGAATAATAATCCACAAATTAATAAATAGATATAGAAATCCTTCTAGACCGAGATAATTTTTATTTTGTTCCTATCCAAAGTGGTCCTGGATATGACCTAAAACTATATCCGATGGTGAGGCCCCCAGCTTGCGGGCTTTGGGGAGTGTAGAGCCACCCTTTAATTGTCGTTGCTCCCAGGTCCACTCTGACCCGGAGTGGTAGTACCTGTTAGGGTCCCAACTATGGGTTAAATAGAAACCGACTTGAAAACAACAAATATATTCTATTAAAAAATCTTTCTTCAAAATCTTTGGATTCGGCATTAAATAACCTGAAAAGCGTTGATATGCCATAAAACAACCAACCAACCTATCCAAAGTGCCCTTCATTGGGGAACTGGATTTCCCCACATTAAAAATCGATCCTGTGTCTAACTCTGCCCTCATGAGGGAGACAACAAGAAAATAATAGTCTGCAAAAAAAAAGAAAAAATGAAGATATAAATTATCTGCAAAACTAAATAATAAATAATAAAAATAAACTTTGTTTCTTATTTTTCAAACCCAAGACTATCAAAGGGCCTCGTTTTGATTTCAGCTATAAAAGCGACCTTAAAGCTATCAACTTTCCTTTTTGACAGACGATAATGCAGTGTCCCAGGAGGGCTTGACTAAATGCTTATAAAGTGCATGCGTTTTCATTGGTTGTGGGGTTGTATATGTACGTGTGTGTATGTATATATATATATATATATATATATATATATATATATATCTCCATCCACACGATAGCCCAAATGGATTAAGTCCTTGCTAATGAAGATAGAGATGGCTTCTGCCGCCAAGTTCGAATCTATTGACTGGTGTTAATCATGACACCTTGCACTGATGATTCCCGAAAGGATGAAACACTAGTGTCTGTAGGTATTTAATTATTATAGTAAATAATTATATATATATATATATATATATACGCACACACGTGTGGTTATTAAAAACTGTTAACTCTGAAAATAGAAGACTGCATCACTATTATTCGAGCATGCCAGCGGGACATTTTCCTGTAAAACTAAGGTCATTAAATTTTGGGGGTAAAGTCACTAAAGAGTCTTGAAGTGATATGAAAAAAAAAAAATCTAGGTTTTGTATTACAATTCATAGAAAACGTGATCAAAAAACAAATATATAACAAATGAATGTTCCCAAAGGCAAGATAAGTTATTTTTCTAACTGGCTAAGTTTTTAGTGTTTTTATCTTCTAATCTTCTATATATATAAATCCCAAATGTCTGTGAGTTTGTATGTTTGTATGTAACGCTAAAACTTTTGAAAGACACAACCAGACTTGATAAATTTGGTATCATATCGAAGCCCCGTGTCCCGGATGACAAATATCGAAATTTCACGTCAAACGGACGAGGAGAAAGGGGTAAACGTATCAGTTATCTCCAAGGGGGGCCCAAAAAAAACTGTCATTGTAATGCTTTTTATTACGTAATTCTTGAATGATCCAATGTAATTAATACGTAAAAAAAAAAAAGCTTAGTCATGTCACGTGACGTGACGTCAACGTCCACTAATGGCGAACAATTGTTAATAAAAAAATCTTTCTCCGATACTTTTGCATTTTTCTCTTCGGCTCAGTTATATCTTTTTTTTTACTTTATGCCAATGTTTCCATCGTTATTACCTGGTTAAAAATATTATTTATACAAGAGTTTTAACGAAAAATGTCAGGAAAAAATGTACGGGAATAAAAAAATTCACCTTTCAAAATATTAGACGATTATAAAAATATCGTAATATTTATGTAATGTAAAATAATTAGCCATTTTGTATATTACCACGTGACCTCATACCTCTTAAGCTGGAAGGGGGGGGGGGAGTAAAACCAACACCGTCTCTCTCTCTCACACTTACTCTCTCTCTCTCTCTCTCTCTCACTTTCTCTATCACCCTCTTTCTATTTTTCTATTCGTTTAAAAACACTTAGTCATGTCACGTGACGTGACGTCAACGTTCAGTGTGCACCGGTTTGGTTACTATGGAAACACTTAATTTTTGTGCTGCTTCGAAAAGGAACAAAATTCAACATACACCGCTTCCTCTTCCCTCCCTCTCTCTCTCTCTCTCACACACACACACACACTTTCTTCGGTGTGTTTTTGATGTTACGTACGTATTTTTTATATTTTTATCTCAGTAATTTTTATTATATTTAATAGCATTTTCTTTTTTTTTTTTTCATGGGAAATTATTTTTCTATTCGTTTTAAGAAAATGCTATTAAAAAATAAAAATGCGATAAATTCTGGCAACAGTTATTTATTTATGCTATTCGCAGCCGGCCGGAAGAAACGCGCTTAGACATTTTGTAAACATTGTTTTTAAAAAATAAAAAATAATACTTCTATTATGTTTTAAACGACTGTAATAGTTTATTTTGGAAGTATATTTCATAAGGAAAATAAACAACCCACTTTAAAAACAGAAATTACGAGTTTTATATATTTTATTCGCAGTTTTTTTTTTGGGGGTAGTCCAGTGTAACAGTTTGTTGAAAAAGTGTAGAATTCAATTAAAAAAACAACACCGTCTTTTTTTTTTTTTTTTAAATAAAACTAATTTTAAACTTTCGATGTTCGAAAAAGAGTCCATAAAGAATAAAACAGTTATTAAATACAAAAAAAAGTCCATTAATTTGAACTTAAAGCCTGTTTGAATAAAACTTATATAAAAAAAAACCGTCACTTCCGGCAAATGGCTATGTAAACAACTGGTGGCATTTTTCGAATACATCGGTAAACACTGTATGTTTTTCGAGCTGAATAAATATGTTACATTGAATAAAAACACAAAAAATATATCCAGTTGGATAGAAAAGTAACTTATCTTGCCTTTCCTAACATTTATTTGTTATATATTTGTCTTTTGACCGTCCACTAATGGCGAGTTTTTTTTTTTTTTAAATAAAACTAATTTTAAAATTTCGATGTTAGAAAAACAGTCCATCACATGTCAATATAAAAATTCTCTTTTTGTTTGATAAAAAGAATAAACAGTTAATAGATACAACAAAAAAGTCCATTAAGTTCAACAAACTAAACTCTTTTATTTATAATAAAACTCTTCGACAGTTTAAATGCTTTCAAAATCCTATGTAAGTATATCGTTTTTACTGTACACAGATTCGAAAAAGTTGTCATCAAACAAATATATGACAGAGTTGAATAAATATGTTACATTGATTAAAAACACTTCTTATTAGCATTTTCTTTTTATATGACAACGTTAATGTTCATGAATCTCTCTTTTAATCATTTTTATCGACTATCAGCCAAATAACCGGGGTCTAAAATTTGGGAAATTATTTTTCTATTCATTTAAAGAATATGCTATTAAAAAAGAAAAAGTCGATAAAAGTTAGACATAAACAGTAAAAAAATAGAAGATATTATTATTAAATAACAATAATTATTAAAAATAAATATTAACATTTACAATAATAAAATGAGTTAGTATTAAAAATAATTATTAAAATAAAAATGAGTTTATTATTAAAAATACATATTAATATTCAAATAAAATTGTTTTTATTATTAAAAATAAATATTAATATTTAAAGTAGAATAAAATGTGTTTATTATTATAAATAAATATTAATATTTAAAATAATATGTGTTTATTATTAAAAATAAATATTAATATTTAAAATAATATAATGTGTTTATTATTACAAATAAATATTAATATTAAAATAAAATGTGTTTATTATTAAAAATAAATATTAAGGAAGGTCAACAGGTGGAGGAAAAATAGTCAATGCAGGTCATACCACCTGACCAGCTAAAATCGCCTTTTTATATAAGGCAGACAGTCAGACTATTTGCCTTGAGGGCGGGCTAAGCCCTCCTACCCCCCCCCCCAAAAGCTGAGAGCTGGGGAAACTTCTCTCAGAAGGGGTATGGGAGGACAGGGAGACCTTCCCTCTTTCAACTAAGAGATAGATATCCTTTTGTATGGTTGATTGACCCCCCCCCCTGTCGGTTCCGCTTAATCCATTCAGAAAGAGATCAACCTTACATAAAAAAAAAAAAAATATGGGGACAGGGAAGCCTTCCCGGGCCCCCTTTCTGGGAGGAGAAGTTCCCCGGCTCCTACCTTTTTGGGAGTGCTCAGCCCGCCCTCCAGTCAACAACAATATTTGAAGAATAAAGATATTTTTGTTTTTGTGTTTTAGGTGGTGAAGGTGATCTGGGGAGTGTTTTTTTTTTCACAAAAAAGGTACTTTTTACGAATGGGTATCCAAGAAAATTACAGTATTTTGTCAGAAATTAAGGTTTACATTGACCACTCTCAATACTATCAGAAATGAACAAAGTTAATTAAACAGTCTACACAATATAAACTAACTGTTTTGTTGGCTTTTTATTCTAACTCCAAACTAACCCATAACTACATTTTTCTTTTATTTTGCAAATTTTATTTCCTTTAGTTTATATTGTGTAGCTGAATCAGAAATTGATTTATCTTTTGTCACCAAAATAAAATTACTTGGTAATCACCCAATTTCTGCCACAAAATTTTAATTGGCAAAACTCATAAGCATAAAATATATATTTTCTAATTTCATCTTTTTTTTTTTACATAATCTGGTTTGATGTTTTCCTAAATATTCAAATCACTATATTTTGCTGCTTAATATTAAATACAGCAAATGAGTTATTTTTATGCATCAAACAATTACATTTTCTCATTCATCCAAACTAATCACTGAACATCAATTTCATATTTTCTTCACTAAAATATTACTATGCTTGATGTCATCAAGTAGAGCGGATCATTTTTTTTTACATTTGTTTACACATTTTTTACAAATGTTTTTGAGAGTCCATACAAAGTTATAAGTGTTCAACATTTTTTTTCATTTGAATATATTTTGTCTAAGATTCTTAGCCTATGTCATTGCATACCAATTTGTTTCTTGAAAGTTAAGTTCACTGTAAAAACATCTGATACACCAAAATCCCTGATACCTGTTTCTTATAAGCGCCAAATAACTATCACTATTTCGATTTGTGTTTCATGAGAACAATTCAATATTGATACATTATAAGAAACATTTCCAGTGCTTTTCTCTTTTTAGCAATAGTTGGTTGATAATTAGAGGACACAACTAACCCTATACTATGCTTTACTTTGTTTTGTATATATATTTTGTATTGTGTGGAATTAACAAAGATTCATATGCAGGAATCTGTTGATACATTCCAAGAATCCCAATGCGACCAACAAACTTGAAAGATTACAATTTCTTTTTACTATGACCAATAAGAAAGCTCAAGGACTAAGTTGTTGGACTCATCCTGATCACCATTTTAAATTATTGTTAACAGTAAGTTTAACATTTTAAGTACAGAATAATATTCCTTTTGATATTTATAAATTACTATTTTCTGTGACAGATGTTACTTTTTCAATATTGATTGTACCCTCTTTTGTGTTTTTAAATTTTGCATACAATAATATTAAGCACACCATACCAAGACCACTATTTGAGCATCTAATAAACTGCCTACCAAGACCAATGTTTTCAAGTGACAATGGAGAGTATTCATGTTATGTTTCACATTTTTATGTTTTGAAATATTTTGCTGCTTAATATCAAATTCAGCAGATGTTTACTTTGTTTTGTGTATATACTTTATATTAGGTAGAATAAACAAAACTTAATTTCGCTACCATCATTATTTGTAGTGACATGCACTGTTAACATAAATAAAATCAATGGTGACAATCCCTGATACCTGTTTCGTATAAGCACCAAATAACTATGATAATGTGTTATTGTTGATACATTATAATAAACATTTCCATTGACTGGTCGTTTGCTTAGCTTAGGTTTACATCATTTTTTCACAATGTTTCTCTACTTGCTTTCAGCATGAGAGCAGATCATATTCTGCACATGTTTCATGCATATCACAAAAACTTATAATATTTGATCAACATTTGACTAACAATTTTACAAAAAAAACCTACCACCTTAAGGGGGGTAAAGGTAAGGCTCCCCACATAACCATAAAAGAAAGCCGCCCCCCCATACAGTGGGAAAGAGCTCCCTTCCCATTCTGGGGCAGAGAAGGGGCAAGGAAAACTCTTAAACATAAATGGTCAACGGAGGGTATACACCCTGGGAAACTAAAAGTCTATATGGAATCTGCATAAATTAAAATATCCTGTTTAAGCGTATTGTATGACAGGGAGGGAAGGTCAACAGGTGGAAGAAAAATGGTCTAGGCAGAGCATACCGCCTGACAAGCTAAAATCGCCTTTTTATATACGGCAGACAATCAGACTCTGATTGCCTGGACGGCGGGCTGAGCAATGAATGTGGAAGCCGGGGAACTTCTCTCTGAAGGAGGATGGGAGGCCCAGGGAGCCTTCGGTCTCCTCCTAAGAGAGGGATATCCTCTTACTCCCTTTGGAAAGAGATCAACCTTACACAAAACAAAAAATATGGGAAGAGAAGCCTTCCCGGGCCCCCCCTCCCCCTTCTGGGAGGAGAAGTTCCCTGGCTCCAACCTTTTTTTTTGGGGGGGGGGGGCCTAAGCCTGTCCTCCAGGCAACCAAATGAAAAAGAAATTTACCCATCCCACCTTTGTAGGAAGTGTGCTCAGCCCACCTTCTGAGCCACTGTGAAAGTTTCCTTCCACCAAAAGGGAAGGGAACGAGGAAGGAAAAGTCTCTGAGAATCTTCATGCAATTTCTTTGACAAAGAAACTGTTTTCACTTGATTCCACACAAAATTTTTATTGCTTTTTCATCTATTGTCTTATATTAGGATTTCTTTAAGCATGTTATTTTATTTAAGAGTACTAAATAGCTTTTCAGTTTCTTGAGACTCTTTCAACTGTCTGGATTCTGCAGCAACGTTGTGGAGTGATATGTAAAACATAAATTGGTACTATATAACAATAGGTATGTAGAATTCTAACTCGCCAGTGTTGATCGTTTCAATTATTTACAAATTCACCAGGTCCTAGATATGACCATAAACTGTATCCAAACATGGGGCTTTGTGAAGTGTGAAGCCACCATTTAATTGCTATTAATTATTATTACTGTTAAAAACTCAAGAAATATCCGAAAATATGTCAACCTTACAAAAAAGAACTACCACCTTAAGTGGAGTAGAGGTAAGGCTCCCCCACATAACCATAAAAGAAAGCCGCCCCCCCCCCCCTACAGGGGGAAAGAGCTCCCCTCCCATTCCAGGGTAGGGAAGGAGTAAGGAAAACTCTTAAACATAAATGGTCAACGAAGGGTATACACCCTGGGAAGCTAAAAGAGCCTTTTTATACAGCTCATCTGATGGCAAAACTTAAAAAGATAAAGAGATCAATAGCTATAGCCAGCCGGTCTCATGAACACAGGTTTACACTCCATCCAAGTTCAGTTGAGGCCTCTATTTCCTCCGTGCGAATAAGGTCCTGACCCCTCCCCAAGTGCGGGGAGTTTGCCCGACTCCACTCCGGGCACACTTAACAAGAAAACTACCCCCTCCCTAATGCAGGAGAGAGAATGCTCACTGCTTGATCTCCTTCTTTGGTTGGATGACTGCCACCTCCCCATAGCGAGGGGTAAAAAAAAAAAGCAAATCACCCCTTCAGCCCTTCCCTGCATAGCACGGCTCCCTCCTTCAGGGAGGGAAGGTCAATAGGTGGAGGAAAAATAGTCAACGCAGGGCATACCGCCTGAGAAGCTAAAATCGCCTTTTTATATACGGCAGACAGTCAGACTCTATTTGCCTTGAGGGCGGGCTAAGCCCCTCCCCCAAATTTGAGAGCCGGAGAAACTTCTCCTCTCAGAAGCTGGAGGGGAGGCCAGGGAGCCTTCCCTCTTTCAACTAAGAGACGGATATATATGTATCTTTCTTTTCTTTGCTTATTTCTTGGTACTAAGGATTTCTGTATGCATGTTATTTTATTTAAGAGTACTAAATAGCTTTTCAGTTTCTTGAGACTCTTTCACCTGTCTGGATTCTGCAGCAACGTTGTGGAGTGATATGTAAAACATAAATTGGTACTTTATAACAATAGGTATGTAGAATTCTAACTCGCCAGTGTTGATCGCTTCGATTATTTACAAATTCACCAGGTCCTGGATATGACCATAAACTGTATCCAAACGTGGGGCTTTGTGAAGTGTGAAGCCACCATTTAATTGCTATTGCTACCAGGTCCACTCTGATCTAGAGTGGTAGTACCTGTTAGGGTCCCAATTATGAGTTAAATAGAAACCAACATTAAATAAACAAATATATTCAAGGAAAAAAATGTCACTGGATTTGGCATGAAATAACCTGATATAGTGTTGATATGTCATAAAACAAAATGAACCAACAAATTCACCAATCGACACATTATCAACAAATGTATCTTTCTTTTCCTTTTTCTATGCTTATTTCTTGGTTCTAAGCTTATCATTAACAAACCCTGACATTTCTTTTACTTTGTTTTGTGTATATATTTTATTTTGTGTAGAATTAAAAAAAAAAAAAAAAAAAATTACATTTCGCTACCACATTTGCAGCGAAATGTTAGCATAAATAAAATCACTGGTGACAACCCATGATGTTTTTTCTAATGAACACCAATTAACCAACACGCTTTCCATTGGTTTTTCATAACAATTTAATATTGATAAATTATAATAAACATTTCCATTACTTTTCTCTTTTTATCAATAAATATACTTGGTTGATAATTAGAGGACACAATGTTTATTGTAATAAAACTTGTGATCTATAACATCCAATTCTAACAATTAAACTTTCCTTTCTCAATTGAAACAAACAACATACCCCACACTATGTTCCTAAAAATGAGGATTTTACTATTGCGTTTACATAATTTTTTAGCTATGTTTCTCTTACTTTCAGCATGAGAAAATATAATTTTCTACATGTGTTTCATGCATAACACACAAACGTATATGTGACCAACATTTTACCTCTGATATTTTTCCAAAAACACCAAATAACATTCACGCTTTCCATTGGTTTTTCATAATAACAATTTAATATTTATAATTTATAATAAACATGTCCATTCATTTTCTCTTTTTATCAATAAATATGCTTGGTTGATAATTAGAGGACTAAAATCAGATTTGTAAAAATTTCATTTTTTTTTTTTTCACTCTGAGAATTTTCTTTTTATTTCTTTGACAAACTATTTTTTTCAATTGACTTCAGCACATGATTGTTATTGCTTCTTCCCCTTTTGTCTTATATTTTTTTTCTTCATGCCAAAGATTTTATATATCAAATTTTTTCTCATTTCTTACATTTTATTTCTTTAATTCATAGTCCGCCAATATAGTATTAGTTTCAATTCCATTGAACACAATGTTTTATATAGTAAACATCAGCATATTTCACTTTTCAAGTATTTTTTTATTTTATTTCAAATACTATGTTTTATTTCATTTTGTTGACACTCATTTACCTCTCTGGGGTGCTACAAGGAACATGTAGAGTGATATATCAAACATGAATTGGTACTTTATAACAATAGGTATCTAGCATTTTCAGATAGCAATGTGGATAGTTTTCAACATGTATACACTTAAAATCTCATAATATAAAGAAATGTATCTTTTTTTTTCTTTTCCTTTGCTTATTTCTCTAACCTAAACATATCATTAACTAACCATAAACTTTGTTTTAGTTTTATATATCTATTTTATATTGAAGAATACACAAAAATCAATTTCACTACCACATTTACAATGTTAGCATACACAAAAATCACTGGTTACAATCATTGATAGCTGTTTCTTATAAGCACCAAATATCTATCACAATTTCGAATTGTTTTTCATGATAACAATTCAATATTGATACATTATAAGAAACATTTCCGTTGCTTTTCTCTTTTTATAAATACAAATAATATTAAGCACACCATACCAAGCCCACTGTTTCAGCATCTAATAAACTGCCTACCAAGATCAATGTTTTCAAGTGACAATGGAGAGTATTCATGTTATGTTTCACATTTTTATGTTTTGATATATTTTGCTGCTTAATATCAAATTCAGCAGATGAGTTCTTTCTTATGCATCAAACAATTACATTTTCTGATATTCATTCAAGCTAATTACTGAAAATCAATTACATATTTTCTTTACTAAAATAATACTGTGCTTGATTTCATCAAGTGGTGCAGATCTGTTTTTACACTAACAATGTGCACATTTTTTGAAGAATAAAGTTATTTTTTGTTTTTATTTTTAAGGTGGTGAAGGTGATCCGGGGAGTGTTTTTTTTTTTTTTTTTTTTTTTTTTTTTCAAAAAAGGTACTTTTTACGAATGGGTATCCAAGAAACGTTCAGTATTTTGTCATAAATTAAGATTTTCTTTGACCACTATCAATACTATCAGAAATGAACAATCTACACAATACAAACTAACGGTTTTGTTGCCTTTTTATTATAACTCCAAACTAACCCATAACTACATTTTTCTTTTATTTTGCAAATTTGATTTCCTTTAGTTTATATTGTGTAGCTGAATCAGAAATTGATTGAACTTTTGTCATTTGTAGTTAACATGCTTTCAGCGCAATTAATACAGTGTAATCACACATGATCTACCAAAATAAAAACACTTCAGATAAAGTCTTAAATAGAATTCAGTTCCTTACATGACATCTGATGAAGTCAGTAGAAACATTACAAACTAATACTTGAAAAACAATTTGACATTTACTGTACTACAATAACACATTTGTAAAGAAGTAGAAATCTGGATACCTATTCTGATACCTAATAAAAGAAAGGACACTCTTTGGGGCGGATTTTGATGATAACAAGTCACTAATTAGACATTATAATAAACATTCAAATAATTTAAGAATTTTACCAAAATAAAATTACGTGGTAATCACCCAATTTCTGCCACAAAATTCTGATTGGCAAAACTCATAAACATAAAATATATATTTTCTAATTTCATCTTTTTTACTTTTTACATAATCTGATTTGATGTTTTCCTAAAGATTCAAATCACTGTATTTTGCTGCTTAATATCAAATGCAGCAGATGAGTTCTTTTTTATGCATTAAACAATTACATTTTCTCATATTCATCCAAACTGAAAATCATTATTTTCATATTTTCTTCATTAAAATATCACTGTGCTTGATGTCATCAAGTGGAGCGGATCATTTTCTTTCTTTTTTTTTTTTTCTTTTTTTTTTTTCATTTGTTTACACATTTTTTACAAATGTTTTTGAGAGTCCATACAATGTTATAAGTGTTCAACATTTTTTTTTTCATTTGAATATATTTTGCCTAAGATTCTTAGCCTATATCATTGCATACCAATTTGTTTCTTGAAAGTTAAGTTCACTGTAAAAACATCTGATACACCAAAATCCCTGATACCTGTTTCTTATAAGCGCCAAATAACTATCACTATTTCGATTTGTGTTTCATGAGAACAATTCAATATTGATACATTATAAGAAACATTTCCAGTGCTTTTCTCTTTTTAGCAATACATATAGTTGGTTGCTAATCAGAGGACTTAACTAACCCTATAATTTGCTTTACTTTGTTTTGTATATATATTTTGTATTGTGTGGAATTAACAAAAATTCATATGCAGAAATCTGTTGATTCATTCCAAGAATCCCAATGCGACCAACAAACTTGAAAGATTACAATTTCTTTTTACTATGACCAATAAGAAAACTCAAAAACTAAGTTGTTGGACTCATCCTGATCACCATTTTACAGTATTGTTAACAGTAAGTTTAACATTTTAAGTACAGAACAATATTATGTTTTGATTTTTACAAATTACTATTTTCTGTGACAGATGTTACTTTTTCAATATTGATTGTACGCTCTTTTGTGTTTTTACATTTTGCATAAAATAATATTAAGCACACAATACCAAGCCCACTATTTCAGCATCTAATAAACTTCCTACCAAGACCAATGTTTTCAAGTGACAATGGAGAGTATTCATGTTGTTTCACATTTTTATGTTTTTAAATATTTTGCTGCTTAATATCAAATTCAGACCCCTATTTCCTCCGTGCGATTAAGGTCCTATTTGCCTTGAGGGCGGGCTAAGCCCTCTTTCCCCCCCCCCCAAAGTTGAGAGCCAGGGAAACTTCTCCTCTCAGAAGCGGGAGGGGAGGCCAGGGAGCCTTCCCTCTTTCAACTAAGAGACGGATATCCTTTTGTATGGTTGATCTCCTCCCCCCCGTCTCTGTCGGTTCCGCTTACTCCCTTCGGAAAGAGATCAAGCTTACACAAAACAAAAAAAAATATGTGGAGAGGAAAGCCTTTCTGGGAGGAGAAGTTCATCATGATCACGGATCGACATTCTTTATTGATGCCCCAGGTGGAACTGGCAAAACTTTCCTGTTAAATCTGCTCCTTGCAAAAGTTCGTCTCACAAACAATATTGCCCTTGCAGTGGCATCCAGTGGAATTGCAGCAACACTTTTGGATGGTGGTAGAACTGCTCACTCTATGTTTTCTCTCCCATTGGACCTTACTAGACAGGAAAAACCATTGTGTAATATTAAAAAAGATTCAGCAAAGGCTAAACTACTGCAAAACTGTAAATTAATAATCTGGGATGAAGCAACAATGAGTCACAAAAAAGCTATGGAAGCAGTAGATTCTACACTACAGGACCTAAAAGATAACACACAAATAATGGGTGGAGTGACTTTGGTTTTTGCTGGTGATTTCAGACAAACCCTTCCAATTGTTCCTCGAGGAACCAGAGCTGATCAAATGAATGCATGTCTCAAAAACTCCTATTTATGGCATCATATTAAAACAATGAGTTTAACACTAAACATGCGAGTACATTTACATGCTGATGATGCTGTTGGTGACTTTGCCATTAAACTTTTGCAAGTGGGTAATGGACTTCTGGACAAGGACTCCTATAACCAGATTCAGTTGCCTTTTACAACAATTCAAACAGAAGAGGAATTTATAATGAGAGTTTTTCCAGATCTTCATAATTTGCATACGGATATCAATTGGCTAAGTAGCCGTGCAATTTTAGCAGCAAAGAATGAATCTGTAAATGAAATAAATAGCAGGTTGTTGAATAGATTACCTGGAGAAATCATATTATACAATTCAGTTGATACAATCTGTTCACAGGACGAAGTAACAAATTATCCGACTGAGTTTCTTAATAGTCTTGAACCACCAGGAACGCCTCCACATAGTCTGTTTCTAAAACTTGGAGCACCAATAATGTTACTTCGCAATCTTGATCCACCAAAACTCTGCAATGGCACAAGGCTCACCATAAAGAATATGATGCCTCATGTACTGGAAGCAACAATTATGTCAGGTAAGTATGCAGGAGTACACTGCTTCATTCCCAGAATCCCAATGAGACCACAAGAATTGCCATTTGAGTTTGAAAGGCTGCAATTTCCTGTCAAGCTAAGTTTTGCAATGACAATAAACAAATCACAAGGACAGTCACTAAAAGTTGTTGGGCTCAACCTGTCAAAACCAGTATTTTCTCATGGACAGCTATATGTTGGCCTATCAAGAGTTGGACACCCTGATGGACTCTTCATTCTGGCACCAGATAAAAAAACCAAAAATATTGTATATTCTGAAGCATTAAGATGAAGCATAAATATATAAACATGATTACGAAACTTTTCCCTGAAGCAAAAAATATATAAACAACATGATTACGAAACTTTTCCCTGAAGGAAAAATATATAAAGATGATTACGAAACTTTGCCCAGAAGGAAAAAAATGCGAAATGTGCCATGGAAAAACCCTTTGCGTTACATACATGTGCGAGGGAGTCTTAAAGCTAACTGTACAAAGCAAGGTATACCACCATCCTCCTTCAGATTGGATTGGACAAAAATGAATCGAACCCACAAACTAAAGTTTAAAAATCTGGTACAGTATCCATCATGCCATGGCAATGAATACATTGGACAAGATTAATTTAATGTTAAAAACTCAAGAAATATCTGAAAGTATGTCAAACTTACAAAAAAGAACTACCACCTAAAGTGGAGTAGAGGTAAGGCTCCCCCACATAACCAAAAAAGAAAGCCCCCCCCCCCCCGCCCTACAGGAGACAGGAGCTCCCCTACCATTCTGGGGCAGGGAAGGAGCAAGGAAAACTCTTAAACATAAATTGTCAACGAAGGGTATACACCCTTGGGAGCTAGAAGAGTCTTTTTATACGCATCAACACACAGCGAAACTTAAAAAGATAAAGAGATCAATAGCTATAGCCAGCTGGTCTCATAAACACAGGTGTACACTACACCGAAATTCACTTCAGGTCTGCATTTCCTCCATGCGAATAAGGTCCTGATTCCCCCCCAAGTGCAGGAAAGTTGCCCAACTCCCCTCTGGGTACACTTAAAAAGAAAACTACCCCCTCCCTAAGGCAGGAGAGAGAAGGCTCCCTGCCCCATCTCCTTCGTTGGTCGGATGACTGTCACCTCCCTAGAGCGAGGGATAAAAAAAAAAAGCAAATCACCCCTTCAGTCCTTCCCTAATCTGAGTAGCACGGCTCCCTCCTTCAGGGAGGGAAGGTCAACAGGTGGAGGAAAAATAGTCAACGCAGGGCATACCGCCTGACAAGCTAAAATCGTATTTTTATATACGGCAGACAGTAAGACTATTTGCCTTGGGGGCGGGCTAAGCACTCCCTCACCCCCAAAGTGGGAGCCGGGGAAACTTCTCCTCTCAGAAGCGGGAGAGGAGGCCAGGGAACCTTCTTTTTCCCCTAAAAGAGGGATATCCTTTTGTATGGTTGGTCTCCCCCCCCCCCCCCTGTTGGTACCGCTTACTCCCTCCGGAAAGAGATCAACCTTACACAAAAACAACAAAAAAAAATATGGGTAGAGGGAAGCCTTCCAGAGCCCCCTTCTGGGAGAAGTTCCCCGGCTCCCACCTTTTGGGGAGTGCGCAGCCTGCACTCCAGTCAACCAAATAAATAAAAAATTTACCCATCCCACCTTTGTGGGGAGAGTGCTCAGTCCACCTTCTGAGCCACCATAAAACAAAAGGTTCCTTCCACCAGAAGGGAAGGGAAGTAGAAAGAAAAAATATTTAAAAATACATGGTCAACACATGGTATAGCCCCTGGGGATCTAAAATCACCTTCTTATATACACCGACACACACAGACAGTCTGATTGATTCTTTGTTCCACAGATTATAAGAATAAACTTTTCCCAGAAGGAAAAGTATATAAACAACAGGATTACAAAACGTTTCCCAGAAGGAAAACAATGCGAAATGCGCCACGGAAAAACCCTTTGTGTTACATACATGTGCGAGGGAGTCTTAAAATTAACTTTACAACGCAGGGTATACCACTCACCTCCTTCAGATTGCATTTCACTTCAGGCCTGCATTTCCTCCGTGCGAATAAGGTCCTGACTCCCCCCCCCCAGTTGGTTGCCCATCTCCCCTCCGGGCAAACTTAAAAAAAAAAAATACTCCCTCCCTAAGGCAGGAGAGGGTAGACTTCCTGCCCCATCCCCTTAGTTGGTTGGATGATCAGTCACCTCCCTATACCGAGGGGTAAAAAATAAAAGCAAATCACCCCTTCAGCCCTTCCCTAATCTGCGTAGCAGGGAGGGAAGGTCAACAGGTGGAAGAAAAATAGTCAACGCAGAGCATACCGCCTGACAAGCTAAAATCGCCTTTTTATATACGACAGACAATCAGACTCTGATTGCCTGGACGGCGGGCTGAGCAATGAATGTGGAAGCCGGGGAACTTCTCTCAGAAGGAGGATGGGAGGCCCAGGGAGCCTTTGCTCTCCTCCTAAGAGAGGGATATCCTCTTACTCCCTTGGGAAAGAGATCAACCTTACACAAAACAAAAAATATGGGAAGAGAAGCCTTCCCGGGCCCCCTCCCCCTTCGGGGAGGAGAAGTTCCCCGGCTCCAACCTTTTCTTTGGGGGGGGGCTAAGCCTGTCCTCCAGGCAACCAAATGAAAAAGAAATTTACCCATCCCACCTTTGTAGGAAGTGTGCTCAGCCCACCTTCTGAGCCACTGTGAAAGTTTCCTTCCACCAAAAGGGAAGGGAACGAGGAAGGAAAAGTCTCTGAGAATCTTCATGCAATTTCTTTGACAAAGAAACTGTTTTCACTTGATTCCACACAAAATTTTTATTGCTTTTTCATCTATTGTCTTATATTAGGATTTCTTTATGCATGTTATTTTATTTAAGAGTACTAAATAGCTTTTCAGTTTCTTGAGACTCTTTCACCTGTCTGGATTCTGCAGCAACGTTGTGGAGTGATATGTAAAACATAAATTGGTACTATATAACAATAGGTATGTAGAATTCTAACTCGCCAGTGTTGATCGTTTCAATTATTTACAAATTCACCAGGTCCTAGATATGACCATAAACTGTATCCAAACGTGGGGCTTTGTGAAGTGTGAAGCCACCATTTAATTGCTATTGCTACCAGGTCCACTCTGATCTGGAGTAGTAGTACCTGTTAGGGTCCCAATTATGAGTTAAATAGAAACCAACATTAAATAAACAAATATATTCTAGGAAAAAAAAATGTCACTAGATTGGGCATGAAATAACCTGATATAGTGTTGATATGTCATAAAACAAAATGAACCAACAAATTCACCAATCGACACAATATCAACAAATGTATCTTTCTTTTCCTTATTCTGTGCTTATTTCTTGGTACTAAGCTTATCATTAACTAACCCTGACATTTCTTTTACTTTGTTTTGTGTATATATTTTATTTTGTGTAGAATAACCAAAAAGACATTTAGCTACCACATTTGCAGCGAAATGTTAGCATACATAAAATCACTGGTGACAACCCATGATGTTTTTTCTTATGAACACGAAATAACCAACACGCTTTCCATTGGTTTTTCATGATAACAATTTAATATTGATAAATTATAATAAACATGTCCATTACTTTTCTTTTTTTATCAATAAATATACTTGGTTGATAATTAGAGAACACAATGTTTATTGTAATAAAACTTGTGATCTATAACATCCAATTCTAAAAATTAAACTTTCCTTTCTCAATTGAAACAAACAACATACCCCACACTATGTTCCTAAAAATGAGGATTTTACTATTGCGTTTACATAATTTTTTAGCTATGTTTCTCTTACTTTCAGCATGAGATCATTTTCTACACGTGTTTCATGCATACCACACAAACATTTTACCTCTGACATTTTAAATTTTTTTCCAATTTCCTTTCACCATGAACATTATCATTAGTACAGTTTTCATTTAAAATGAAGCTGTACATGGTTACTATTACTTGGAAAGCAGATCTAAAAAAAAAAAAAAATAACTGTTTTCACTTTGAAAATTTACGATTTATAGATCTCGGATTTGGCCCTTCTTCACCTTTTATCTTACATTTGTAAATATTGTATATATAAACTTTTTTCTTATTTCTCCAATGTTATTTCATTCATGCAATTTCATAATCCACCAACATTGTATAAGATTCAATTCCATTTGACACTTGAAAACAACTTTTTATATAGTAAACAGCATTTATTTCTTTTCAGACATATTCTTATTTTATTTTATTTCCAGTACTATGTTTTATTTCATTTTGTGGACACTCATTTACCTCTCTGGGATGCTGCAGGGAACATGTAGAGTGATATATCAAACAAGAAGTGGTACTTTATGACAATAGGTATCTAGGATTTACACATACCAGTGTTGATAGTTTGAAATATTTACAGACTAACATTTTACACAATATAAACACATGTACCTTTTTTTTTTCTTTTCCTTTGCTTATTTCTCGAACCTAAACTTATCATTAACTAACCCGTAACTTTGTTTACTTTGTTTTGCGTATATATTTTATATTGGGTAGAATTAACAAAACTTAATTTCGCTACCATCATTATTTTTTAGTGACATGCACTGTTAACATCAATAAAATCACTGGTGACAATACTTGATACCTGTTTCGTATAAGCACCAAATAACTATCACTATTTCGATTTGCTTTTTCATGATAATATGTTCATCTTGATACATTATAATAAACATTTCCATTCACTGGTCGTTTGCTTAGCTTAGCTTTACATCATTTTTTCACAATGTTTCTCTACTTGCTTTCAGCATGAGAGCAGATCATATTCTAAACGTTTCATGCATATCACACAAACTTATAATATTTGATCAACATTTGACTAACAATTTTTTGCCAATTTCCTTCAACATTCTCATTACAATTAGTACAGTTTACATTTTGTCGTTAAAATGAAGCTGTACATGTTTCCTATTACTTGGAAACCAGATTTGTAAAAATCCCATTTTTTTTTTCACTCTGAGAATTTTCATTATATTTCTTTGACCAACGATTTGTTTTCAATGGACTTGATAAGTGCTAATATAGAGAGAAGAGAAACAGGGTGAGAGAGAGGCAGAAGAGAAAGTTGTTCTATCCTCTTTCCCAAATTTGACTACTGTGCGCGTTTGAACTCTCATCCTCGAGTTGCCTATTAGCCTTGATAAGTGCTAATATAGATAGAAATACCTATTCTGATACCTAATAAAAGAAAGGACACTCTTTGGGGCGGATTTTGATGATAACAAGTCACTAATTAGAAATTATAATAAACATTCAAATAATTTAAGAATTTTAACAAAAATAAAATTACATGGTAATCACCCAATTTCTGCCACAAAATTTTGATTGGCAAAACTCATAAACAGAAAATATATATTTTCTAATTTCATCTTTTTTTTTTTTTTTTTTTTTTTTTACATAATCTGGTTTGATGTTTTCCTAAATATTCAAATCACTATATTTTGCTGCTTAATATCAAATACAGCAAATGAGTTATTTTTTATGCATCAAACAATTACATTTTCTCATTCATCCAAACTAATCACTGAACATCAATTTCATAGTTTCTTCGCTAAAATATTACTGTGCTTGATGTCATCAAGTGGAGCAGATCATTTTTTTTTTCATTTGTTCACACATTTTTCCAATTTATATATATTTTGTCTAAGATTCTTAGCCTATGTCATTGCATACCAAGCTGTTTATTAAAAGTTAAGGTTCACTGTAAACACATATGTTACACCAAAATAAAAACGCTTCAGATAATGTCTTGATATTCAATTCAGTTTCTCACATGACATCTTATGAAGTTAGTAGAAATGTTACAGACTTTTGAATCTCAAACATTTTCAATACTGAGCACTGATATTTTCTTTTTTGGAATATAAGCACATTCATGATTTTTTTTTTTACAAACGTCAACAAATTTCACATTGTGTAGCAATGTACTGAAACAATTATAAAAATATTTGTTTTTATTTTGGATGATGCAGGGCATCCGGAGAGAGATGTTTCTAACAAAATGAAAGTATAATTTTTAGCAATAGGTATCTAGGAAAAGGCCACTACATATGTTATAAATTCCAAATTTCCACAACCTGGCAAATACTGGTACACGCTAGCAAATTTAGATTTGCAATTACAGAATATGATTCTAATTTTTTCCTTTGCTCTTTATTCTAACACTACACTAAGTTTACTGTTTTATTTCGCTACAGTTGATATTGTGTAGAACAATAAGAAAATCATAGTGAACAATGCATTCAACAAAATTTCATACACATTTCTAGATACCTATATCTAATAAGTTCAAAAGAAAGGACACACTTAGGGAGGTATTTTGGTGGTCAAGTCACTAAATAGAGATTAGCTGGTTTCCCGGCATAGCCCAGGATGTAATAAAGATTGACTGAAATACATGTTCTAGCTGGTTTCTAGGCGTTGCCAGGGATGTAATATAGACACATTATGTTGTATATTACCTGTTCTCTTCTCCCTAAGGTAAAACAATTTCATATACATGCTGTAAATTACCTACGCTAGGGATAAAACATGAACAATACCAGTCCTAGGGTAGATAAAACAAATAATACATAGAGATGAAAGATTCCTCTCCCCTAAGAATAAAACATATATTCAATATCTGCTTTTGTTTTTTCATTGTTTATACGGTCCCGAGCAACGCCGGGTAGCCCTGCTAGTCTATATATATAAAAGCCAAACGTCTGTGTGTATGTATGTATGTTTGTTTGTAACGCTAAAACTTTTGAAAGACGGAACCAAACTTGACAAATTTGGTATCATATCGAAGCCCCATCACCCGGATGACAAATATCGAAATTTCACGTCAAACGGACCACTAGAAGTTGGTCAACTGATCAGTTATCTTCGAGGGGGGCCCCCAAAAAACCTGTCATTATCTTCTATATATATAAAAGACAAATGTTTGTTTGTAACGCTAAAACTTGAGATAAAAGATTCCTCTCCCCTAAGAATAAAACATATGTTCAATATCTGCTTTTGTTTTTCATTGTTTATACGGTCCCGAGCAACGCCGGGTAGCCCTGCTAGGCTTATATATAAAAGGCAAAATGTGTGTGTTTGTATGTCTGCCAAAAACTTCTTCACCCTCAACTCCTCCATATTTTTTTTTTACAAGGAGGGGGTCGCTTTTTTCGTCGACATTTTCGCAAGTCATTGTCTCCCTTGGACTGACTACGCTTAATTTAATTGCTCTCGACTTCCACTTGCGCTATGCACGCATCGGCTAAGATGTTACTTTTTTTTTTCTCCTTCATGTTACAGATTTGAGTCTGCCCTGCCTACTACCACTTTTTTTTCCCCTTTAACACTTCTCTCCACCCAAACTGCCTACTGTTGTTTTGATCCCCCCCCTGCTACCACTTTTTTTTATCCCCCCCCCGGGGTTCCTTACTACACCACCTACAGACACCCTGCCAATGCCGAATACCCATGCTAGTTTAATATAAAATGCTAATTCGGTTTGAAAAACAAGTAATGTTGAACGCTACCAGAGAACAAAAAAAATGGCTGCAGTGTCTGTCTACATTTTTTGAAGTTTCAATAATCACTTCAAAATAAGAAATAAAACAAAATGGTGGTAAGAACTCGCCCAATAAATATCACAGTAGCATTTATTGGGTGGGTTTTTACCACCAATTTGTTTTATTTCTTATTTTAAAGTCTTTGTCGAGTCTTCAAGGACATCGCGGCCATTTTTTTTCTTGTTTTTCGAACCAAATAAACATTAAATAAAAAACACGAAAATTTATCTAGTTAGGTAGGAAAATAACTTATCTTGCCTTTGATAACATTTATTTATTTATTTTTTTACAAACCCCAAATCTGTGTAGGCATAAAAAATGTTCTTCTTACACTAGCAAAGATGCCATCCCTAGGTCGGAGATCATGTTAGGTTTGGTCATAATCGGTCTAGTGGTGTGGGCTGTAGGAGAGTATATATATATATATATATATATATATATATATATATAGGCTATAACCTTGACCTTGAAAAATAATGCTCACCATCCATACATGGGGTACCATCATCATGCCAGGTTTGGTCGATCGGTCCAACGGTGTGGACTGTAGGAGAGTTGTACACAAACACACAAATGCAACTACTTATATATATATATATATATATATATATATATATATACTTCAGAATAGTTTTTTTTAACAATCAGTTGGTATGGAAACCTGTGATTATAAGGTTTACAAAATATCACTGGCAGTAATATTATATAAGTTATACCATCTAAATAAGAATTGCTCGATATAAAGATAGAGCAAATAAATTAAATTGTGATTCAATGAATTTCAAAAAACCTTTATTGAAATGAAGTGGTTGAGTTTCATATCAAAGATTTTTATTATTCTAAGCAAGACAAAGAATACTTTAGTATATTAATCTCCTTAACCTGTAGGGTTTCGATATCTTCCATCTCATCAGAGAAGGGAAAAAAGGAGCTGCTAGAAAGGACTTGGCCTGCCTTGATAGAGTTCAAAATAGACTTCGTAGCCTCGTAGGAGATGTCCTTTTCTCTTCCTTGCAACCTTTATCTCACAGAAGAGATGTTGCGAGTTTGTCTCTGATGTATCGTTATTTTCATGGAAAGTGTTCGAATGAGCTTCAATCTATGGTCCCCCCTCGCCAAACTTTCACAAGAAACACTCGTCTAGCTGTAAACACTATCAATAATTCCCCCCACTCTTTATCTGTGCCTAAACCTAAACGTAGATTCCATGAACAAAGCTTCTTTCTTAGAACTGCACGCCTGTGGAATTGTCTTCCGTTTTCCTGCTTTCCGGCTGACTACAATATGGTTGTGTTCAAGTCTAACGTAAATAAGTTCTTGATGAGCCGTTCCATATAAGTTATCAACTTTACCAAATTTTCATTACTAATGATTACTATAATGTCCAATTTCTACTGTACACTCTTTAACCCTTATCCTTGAGTGGCCTCTTGGCCTTGATAATGAGTTGATACCTATGAAAAAAAAAAAAGAAAAAGTCTGTGAACAAGTTCTAATTGAATCGTCCCCCTAAGTAATCCAAGTTACAAAATTCCCACTGTTTACTATGCTAAAATCACAATGACTAATGTATACCTATTAACCCTTATCCTCGAGTGGCCTCTGGGCCTTGATAAGTGGTGACACCCATGTAAAAAAAAAAAAAAAAAAAAAAAAAAAAGAAAAAAAGTCAGTGAGACATGGAAAGTCAAAGTCAACATAATTAATTTATCAGAAGTCCTGTAGCAAGAGGATTTGCAGAAAAGGATCTGAAAATTGTAGGTCCAGATTGCTTGGTAAAATCCATGGAAGGCGTTCTTTACAGTAGTTGGGTAATAAGGTCCAAGTTATATATTGGGTAATCCGCATAGCTGTGTAGATGTCCGAATCGGGCAAGTGCTTGTATAAATTTGTGGGTCCAGCGAAAATAATTCAAAGTCTGGTGGAATCCTTTTCATTAGAAGTCTATATTTTTATTAGTGGGGCGAGGTGTTAGTTGTAGGGAGAGTAGGTAGTGATGAATGTTCACACATATCCATCGTAACTTGCTTTTATTCAGGTAGAGAATTGCATCAGGAGTGAGATATCTACCATTTTTCCAACGACCTTATAAGAAAATACTTTTGTGTAGGCATTAAAAATGTTTGTTAAATATTTATACAGGAGTCATTTCGAGTTAAAATTTATTTAATTTTACGCATCTAAAACTTGAGAAATGCATGTTTAAAAAGAAAAAGATGTAAACATTGATTAAATACTATTCATCATGGCTGCCTTGCTGAAGTTTTACTGGAAATTTAAATCAATAAATATTTACTTTATTACTACCAACAGTGGAAGATTTTTTTTCTTTTAGAAAACAAATAAAAAGAATCGTTTTTGGCATCGGAAAATAGGCATAAATTTTTTCAATACCGACTCCGATACCCCAAAAAGTTAAGATTTTTCTGTCTTGATCAATCGTCAGAACACTAAAAAATACAAATTCAAAAACTGATGAGTAATATATGGATAAATTCTGACTTAAAACAGCAATTCTTCCCCCTTTGTCAAAAATATAGCTTCTGGAATGTGAGGACTAAAGGATGATATAAGAGAAGTAAAAGTTACAAGGCTGCCAAAAGTAAACCCATCGTCAATTTTCTGATCCCCATTCGTGACTTTAAAATTTATTTCTACCTATTTGTGATATTTACATAGTGTTGAAAAGTAATATTTTTTTTCTTTAAAAATTTTTTTTTTTGTGATATTTACATAGTGTTGAAAAGTAATTTTTTTTTTCTTTTGAAATTATTTTTTTTTGTGATATTTACATAGTGTTGAAAAGTAATTTTTTTTTTCTTTTGAAATTATTTTTTTTTGTGATATTTACATAGTGTTGAAAAGTAATATTTTTTTTCTTTTGAAATTTTTTTTTGTGATATTTACATAGTGTTGAAAAGTAATTTTTTTTTTCTTTTGAAATTATTTTTTTTTGTGATATTTACATAGTGTTGAAAAGTAATTTTTTTCTTTTAAAATTATTTTTTTTGTGATATTTACATTGTTGAAAAGTAATATTTTTTTTCTTTTGAAATTATTTTTTTTTTGTGATATTTACATAGTGTTGAAAAGTAATATTTTTTTCTTTAAAAATTTTTTTTTTGTGTGATATTTACATAGTGTTGAAAAGTAATATTTTTTTCTTTTAAAATTATTTATTTTTTTTGTGATATTTACATAGTGTTGAAAAGTAATATCTTTTTTCTTTTAAAATTATTTTTTTTTGTGTGATATTTACAGTGTTGAAAAGTAATATTTTTTCTTTTAAAATTATTTTTTTTTAATTATTTTTTTTTTTTTGTTATTTAGTGTTGAAAAGTAATATTTTTTTCCTTTTAAAATTATTTTTTTTGTGATATTTACATAGTGTTGAAAAGTAATATTTTTTTCTTTTAAAATTATTTTTTTTTGTGTGATATTTACATAGTGTTGAAAAGTAATATTTTTTTCTTTTAAAATTATTTTTTTTTGTGTGATATTTACATAGTGTTGAAAAGTAATATTTTTTTCTTTTAAAAAATTTTTTTTTTGTGATATTTACATAGTGTTAAAAAGTAACTTTTTTATTTTAATTATTTATTTTTTTGTGATATTTACAGTGTTGAAAAGTAATATTTTTTTCTTTTTAAAATTATTTATTTTTTTTTGTGATATTTAGTGCATAAAATTTTCTGATGTAATTTTTTTTTCTTTTCTTTGCGGCAGAAACCCTCCAGCCTCAAATTCGGGTGAGTAAAAAAGCAAAACAAAAAAAAAAATGTACCACTGATTCTATATTTATCCTTTGTTATTTCATTGATCTAGGCTTCTCTTTCTCTCTGATTTTGAATTTCTATCTTCTCATTCTCTCCGTCTCTTTTTTGTTCGTATTCTATTTGCTATATCTCGCTTTAACTTTTTTCTTTCTTATATATATATATATATATATATTAGTGTTCCCTATCTTGGGTTGAGCATATCGGGAAGTGATATACAAACTGCCATTAACGTATTAAGTAACGCTTAATGTGTAAACAAATCGTGTGGAAGCATCTGGACAACGTCAAAACATCGTTAATTCATTGCCCATCTTTGAGGTTCGATTTTGAGCTAACGAGGAAAGAACCAAACACCTTTTTTTAGAGGAATTTATGTTCAGACTATTAAGAATGTCTAGGAACAAAAAACATTCAATTTCCAATAGTGCGACATGTTTTTTTTTTTTTTTGTTTTTTTTTGGTCGCCTTAGACCAATACCTAAATCTCTGCTTAAAAGTTCAATAACTCAAAACAGTTAATTTTCAGAGGGTTTAAACATGATTTATGGATTCCTTGTGTGGAAAACCTTGTCCATGCAAATTTTCAAGGTCCTACCTACTGTAGAAATTGATTTATGCTCAAAAACGTAATTTCGCAAATTTGCGCCTCAATTCGATATACGTAAAATACCAAAATTGCGATATTTCTGGAACCGCTTAGTTAAAAGCTCAAATTTTTAGGATTCTCTAGCTTTTATGATACCAATATATGGTGAAAGTTTGCAAAAAATCTGAGCGGTAAGGGTGTCAAAGATGTTTTTTTTTATTTATTTGAGATGAAATTACCCTAACGATTACTACAATATTGTCCCATTGATTACTGTACACGCAATAACCCTTATCCCCGAGTGGCCTCCGGGCCTTGATAAGTAATGACTTCCATGTAAAAAAAATTTAACAATTTTAGTCAAGTTTTTTTTTTTTTTCCTCTGTATATAGTTGAATTTTCTTTTGTAATTGTAGACATTTTAGAATGTATGCAAGTGCTAAGTTTGTGATAGGTTAAATTCAGAAACATCAGAATTAGATTGGACAGCTTTTGAAAGAAATAACGTCAGTTAAAATTGTAGTTATTATCATCGATATGGTTGAAGTTTTGTGACTTGCTTCTTTGGGGAGTACTTCAAATGGATTCAGTAACTGAACAATTTTTTGAACAAGTCCCCATTGGTAAGTTAAGGTAGGAATCTTATAGCATTCCAAATTCTTGTATGAAAAATGAACAAATCTCTTAAAAGAAATTTCCTGTTTGTATGAATCATTCTGCTTCACGTACGCCACGAAAAAGTTCTTTCTGATTGATGTGTACCAGTTAAAAATATTCTGTTATTCTGAAAAACAGCCAAGTTTGTTTTTGTTGAGACATTATGTTGAACAAAGATGATGATGAAGAATCGGTACAGTTCCGATCTTGAGTGTTGAGTAATTCCTAGTAATAAAGATGGCGGCAAAGAATCAAATGCAGTTTTGATCTTGAGTGTTGAGTAATTCGTAGTCACAAAGATGGCGGTGAAGAATCAAATGCAGTTTTGATCTTGAGTGTTGAGTAATTCGTAGTCACAAAGATGGCGGTGAAGAATCAAATGCAGGTTTGTGACAGAGACGACGGCGAACTGATTGGATCCAAAATTTGACAATTTTTATAGTAACTTTGGAAGCTTCTGATTGGTTGATTTTTTTAACTTGTAGTTATAAAAATGATTTTTGAAATCATAGACAAAAACAGTGTAACAGTTTGCTTATTTTAAAACTCGTGAACATTAATCAGAAGGAACTTTTTTTCTGGCCATTCAGCGTAAAGCAGAACAGTTTGCACAAACCAGAAATAAATCATTTGTAAACAATCACGGCGTTAACTTGAACAAAGCCAATACAAAAATAAAATAAAGATGTTAAAACAATAAAAAACCAACTGTATTTATGCAGTGTACTTTTTGGAAACCTGTTTCTTAACATACTTTCACCTAACAATTTAATAAACAATACCAAACAAGTGATTTGTGCCACAAACATTGAAGGAGGACAACTGAAGTTTTTTCTTTGTATGTGTTTGACTGAGAAAGGAGTGAAGGGAACCACCTCAAATGGATGAACGTAATCGGTGCCAAGCAAAGAATTCAACGGAATCGCAAAGAAATACCAAAAAATTTCAATTATATCTATCTATCTATCTATCTATCTCACTATATATATATATATATATATATATATAATAAATATATATATATATATACATATATATATAATGTATGTATATGAGTCCGTAACGTCATACTTATGTCTTGTCCTCAAAATATAATTAAAAACAAATGCCGTCTTTAAAAATATATTGAGATAAGAAATTTTTACGTCAGTTTCATGATTTATGTTTTCGTAGTAATGTTGTAATATCTCAAAATAAAACTAACTAAAAACCCTGTACCAACGTATCTTTTATATGAAAGCTGCAGGAAGTATTTCCATTCAATTAGCACCACTAATACACGTGAAATAAACAAGTAGACCATTTGAGATAGAACCGTTGATTGATTAAACAATAAGAGAAAACCCTAACAAACTTATCAACGTATAATTCATTAATCTTACGAGATGAATCTTTTTTGTCTTGTTTTGTTTGTTGTAGTTTTTGTAATAACATAGGATTTTTCTTATCGGGTCGTATAATTATGGAAACAACAGATTTTAGAAAATAACATGGCACCGCTGACAAAAAGAGAGAATTACGTCGGAGTCACCAGTTTAATGTTTTCTATGCTGACGAAATAGTAATTTCATGTGCTTCTATAGAGTATATTAATTGAATAATAATCAGTGCCAAGCAAAAAATTCAACGGAATCGCAAAGAAATACCAATTGTATGAAGAACTCTATCATTGATAACATGCAGCTCTTTCTTTTATTAAAATTGATGTTGAACATGTACGTTTACTTAATTACATCGCCATGATAAACAAAGTGAAAAACATTACATAAAATTATTACATATTCTTGAGGATAGCATTTAAGAAGTACATGGTGTAAAGAGCTGACATTTGGATATAGCATTCTACAATATGTATTGATTAGGCATGCAAAATTTCAGATCTTCTAATAGTTTTAGTGATATACGATTTTGAAATTAGTATGTTTATGACATTTGGTACTTTATTTCTGCCACCAAAATTGAATATATCGGCATTTTAATCGACATAATCAAGTAACTTGCAGCTGGAATTGTTTTAAAAAAAAATGGGCAGAATAATCATTATGTATAGAATTATATTGAATGCTCATATTTACTGTCATTTAATTCAGTTTTATTTGATGATACTTTAAAAATTGTCCATCAGTGCAGTTTTTCTTTTATAAATGATGCTCACTTTTTACACCTCAAAAATTAAATTTAAATTAGAAATAATTGTACATTTAATTCCTACTAGACTACCCGTGACCCGTTGGGTCAGTATGTCATATTAGCTATGGAATTCATGTATGAACGTGACACTTGTGATGTAAAGAAAATAGTTTTTTTTTTGTTTTTTTTTTGACATAACAGAAACATTTCTATGAAAGTATATTAAAATGAAAAAAGAATATAGATAGATTTCTATGAGTCGTTCTGTTTATTATAATTGATTATTTAAAAAAAAAAAAAATTTACAGTTACTGAATTATAAGTGGTTGGCCATACTTATAGGTAAATGTGCACTGAACAGATACCATAATACTTATTATAGTTAAATTCAAATTTTGATATATCTGCATTTTTTTACATCGTTCATTTCTGTATTTTCTGTATTACGTTTAAGTTATTTTAAACCCCACTCTTCCCATGTTAAATAATAATTTCGAAATAATAACGTTAATATTTCAGTGCGTAGGTCAAAATCTGCAAAAGAAGCAGTTTGTGTTTATTTGTTTACGTTGTTATGGGTTAATGTTTATGTGCGCGCACGCGCAACCAGGTGTCGTAAACCGGAAAGTGGGTTACATACATCGTTACAAGGTCATTTGAGTTTTATAATTATATAGATTGTCTTATACTAGAAGTGATGAAAGCATCTTTTGTGATATTTTTACTGTTTTTTTTTTGTCAGTTGGTTTCAAAGTTGTCATGTTGTAATTTACGCATGTTCGTGCTTCTTCACACACTGCAGAGTAGCGTATCCTGATTCTGCTTTATCATCAGTGGGAAGTAGATGTAGAATCCAATTCTAAATATTTTTTATGCCAGTCTTTTAAAATTAATATTTGAATCATGGGTCTAGGAAAGTAGACGTACACAAGTTTTTATCATTTATATAGGACTAGCAGGGGATACCTGGCTTTGCACGGGTGTTTAGAGGTGTGTGTGGTTTTGGATAAATCAAAACAAACGAATGATAAAAAAATCGTTTTGGTAGGTAAGTAGGAAGAATCGAAGTCGAAGCCTTGAGGCGCAGTTCGAAAATAATAAAGTGTGAACGTTAACCGTTCGACCAAGAAATAGTAACGGAAAGATGTTTGAATTGACAGGTGCCCGCAATAAAGTTAACGCCGTTACTTCTATTTGACCTCATTAATGAGGTCAAATAAAGTAACTGAGTTAACATTTACTGCGTGGGGGGGGGCGTTTTTTTTTTTTTTTTTTACTCAACTTTTTGGTTTGTTTTGTTTCCCCAAAATGTTGGAGAAACCAGCTCCCCATCAAAAGGGGATTACCCAAATTGAATAGCAATCGTCTGATATAAGGAGTTTTCCTCGCATTAAGACTGATTGCTACGTTTCCTGGCGCAATTGCCGAGAACAGTGCCTTAGCTTTGAATTAGTTTCGCTTTTTATACAAAAAAGCCGAATCAACACGTGAGAAGCCAAAATAGCAATAATTTTGTCAAAATCGACGTAAATAAATCTAGATGCTACACGCGTTCCCAAATCGTAGATATTATTATATAGGGGGTATATGAACGCTTCTAAGCGATAGTAACCCCCTTCCCGGGGACCGTTGGCGAAAAAAGCCTTTTCGAGATATACAAAAATGTGCGCGTCGCATTTGCCTTGTATATATATATATAGATGAATATCTTGTTTCGATTGACAACCTGAATTGTTCAACAATGGTAAGGATTCCACTAAAGTCGGAAAAAGAATTAAATTGGGCAATAGATAACTTTGTAGCATTTTGATGTTCTGTGACTAGCTTCTTTGGTGATTTCTTCAAATGGACTCAGGAACTGTATATTTTTAGAATAAGTCTACATTGGTAAGTTGATATTGTAGGAATTTTATCAGCTGTTGTTTTTTTGTTATTCTTAATTTATTTTCAACATATAATATGTTGAATTCTAACATGTTGTCGCATGAGTTTGTTTTTCCAAATTAAGCTGATCCTGTATTTCAGTTAATTTGCTAATCTTCTATATATATATATACATATATATATAAAAGCGAAAATGTATGTATGTATGTATGTATGTACGCTTTTCCTCGATGTCCACAAAAGGCTTCTTTCAGAGAAGCGCTTGCTCGGTTCACTTCTTAAAACTTTTTATATCATCTATAAATTGTAATATTTAAGAGTTACCCACGGAGCTCGCCTGTCTATTTAATTTTATTGACTTTCAAACGTTAATTATTCCACATTTCCCGCATCGGCACACGTTACATTCGGTTTTCGGTATAAAAAAAAAAGAGAAACTCGACTCTAATTACAGGCCGAAAGCAAGTTGTCTCAAGAGAGCTAAGTAACGTTTGTTCAATGTCGACTTCGTCATATCAGACTGTAGCTTTCATTTCGCTCCTCCTAATAAACAGAGAGCGGGTTTTTAAAAACAAACAAACCGATTTATTCACCTCATTCAAAACTGTCCCCGCACAAAATGCTAACTGTTGAATACCTATCGCCGTCACGTCAATCAAAAACACGCACCTGTTTTTTTTTTTTTTTTTAAACACTTGAAGGCTTCGTTTTTTTTTTTTCACGGGCACCTGTATTTTTTTTTTTTTTTTTTTTTTTTTTTTTTTTTTTTTTACATTTTCGGGTTTTTTTTTCACATACCACGAAAAACACCCGGGCAACGCCGGGTACCCCTCGCTAGTTGCTAATAAAAAGCAATTAAAGTGAGACTATTTCTGTTAAATAATGTAATGGTTGCCTTCACAGCCTGAGTTACAATGTATGAAAGTTATTCTAAATCACATTTCCTGACACCAGCAAACTATATTTGTTTCTGAATCCGGCAAGACTAAAAAAAAAAAACTTTATTAAAGATACTCATCCAGAACATTGTGCAATTCTTTACCTAATCTTTGCACCTGTCTGCGCACCAGGGAATGGAACATTAAACACAGATCTGCACTGTTCAGTTATTTGAAAACCAATGACCTATCAAACTCTGAAAGGGAGCATTATCTGTTGTAGCTGTCCAAATGTCTGTAGTTCATGAAATGCAGCTAATTTCAGCAAGAGACAATTAAAGTTTTGTTTTACTTTTGTAAATATATCGAAAATTATTTTGCAGTGAAGTACTTTATAGCAGACGAGAATGGATCTTTGGCACCAAAAAATGATACAGTAAATAACATTTTTTGCATCCCTCTGCCTGTTCTACAAGTATTATAATGGTGAATGCTCTGATGAACTGCAAGCACTTGTACCCCCACGACGTGAACACCCTCGACAGACCCGACAAGCTGCAAAATCCCACCCCCACACTGTAGAGATCCCTAGATATAAAAGATCTTTCTACTCCAGTAGTTTCTTCTCCAGAACTGCTAGACTTTGGAATTCCATTCCAGGTCACTGCTTCCCCAACTGTACTGACATGCATAAGTTCAAGTGCAACGTGAACCAACATCTCGCTGCTCTAATCCCTACATAGTACCCCAGTAGATGTTTCCCCTGATAGTAGCCCCCTACACCAAAATGGCAATGTGCCTTGTTTGGGGTGAAAATATAATTAAAAAAAAAAAAAAAAAAAAAAAAAAAAAAAACATATACTGAAGATATATCTCCTCTTGGCTAAAAATCAATAAAATAATTTATTATACATTTTAATAAATGTATCACGATATATATATATATATAGTCGGCCACATACAGTACTGTTTCGCTGTTCATCAATGCGGCTAGACAAGCAACTACTTCAAGCCAGGATCGAAACCCGCCCAAACGACAAACGACAGTCCGAGTTTCTAACCGTTGCGCTATTTAGCTGCTACTTTTTATTGCTACATAAATGTTTAGGTAACGCTACATATTTCTGAGTATGTTTTCAGTCAACGTTTGTAAAAACAACATCGCCTTATGTCTCTAATTCGTAATCTTTTTTTCTTTTTCTCTTTGGAAAATCAGATGTTTCATTCAACTATGTGGGTGATTGGATTTTCATTCTCAATAGACTTTTTTTTTTTTTCTTAAAGTAAATTTGAAACTCTGATTTCCGTAATTGAAATCCAGGTTTCCGGTGTTGAATGGCAAGACATGACCCAAGTGCCACATGTGGCTCACATCCTTGAAACCTCGGTCTGATCTGATTCGTTGCGCATAAATTGCATTTCCTGTGGTGCACTTAAAACATTTTGCAAATTAGCACCAAATGCGTTCTGTCAGGATTTTTAATTATCTGAACTTGGAGTCTATATCATCATCATCATCATAACCATCATCGTCATAACCATCATCGTCATAACATAATTGTCATAACCGTCATAACATAATTGTCATAACCGTCATAGCATAATTGTCATAACCGTCATAGCATAATTGTCATAACCGTCATAGCATAATTGTCATAACCGTCATAGCATAATTGTCATAACCGTCATAGCATCATTGTCATAACCGTCATAGCATCATTGTCATAACCGTCATAGCATCATTGTCATAACCGTCATAGCATCATTGTCATAACCGTCATAGCATCATTGTCATAACCGTCATAGCATCATTGTCATAACCGTCATAACATCATTGTCATAACCGTCATAACATCATTGTCATAACCGTCATAACATCATTGTCATAACCGTCATAACATCATTGTCATAACCGTCATAACATCATTGTCATAACCGTCATAACATCATTGTCATAACCGTCATAACATCATTGTCATAACCGTCATAGCATCATTGTCATAACCGTCATAGCATCATTGTCATAACCGTCATAGCATCATTGTCATAACCGTCATAGCATCATTGTCATAACCGTCATAGCATCATTGTCATAACCGTCATAGCATCATTGTCATAACCGTCATAGCATCATTGTCATAACCGTCATAGCATCATTGTCATAACCGTCATAGCATCATTGTCATAACCGTCATAGCATCATTGTCATAACTGTCATAAAATCGTTATAACATCATCATTGTCATAACCGTCATAAAATCGTTATAACATCATCATTGTCATAACCGTCATAAAATCGTTATAACATCATCATTGTCATAACCGTCATAAAATCGTTATAACATCATCATTGTCATAACCGTCATAAAATCGTTATAACATCATTGTCATAACCGTCATAATCGTTATAACATCATCATTGTCATAACCGTCATAAAATCGTTTTAACATCATCATTGCCATAACCGTCAGCATCAATCATAATCATCAACATCATCGCCACCATCATCATCACTATCATTATGATATCACTGTCATAACATCCTCATCAACATCAAGGCCCCTTCCCTCAGTTTGGCGGAAGAGTCCCCCCCCCCCGAGTTTGGTAAGATACACCTGAAGATTAGTAGTTACATTAACCAAAACCTTGAGATAACATTGAGATGTGAATAATTCAATAATACGAATTTTCAATCTTCTCATAATATTCTTCATCATTTTGACTAATAATCTAACCATCTCGTTGATCTTTATTCTCAAAACATTGGGTAGGTTTTTTTTTTTTTTTTTTTTTTTAAAGACACCAAAAATAAAACTAGCATTTTTTTTTAAGTAAGGCAGATGTATCTTTTAATGGTTCGCCATTTAAAGCTCGTAAGTATCATCGTCAATGCATTCATTGGGATGTTAAATGTAGTTTATGAATATTTTTGCTGATGAGGAGACTTTGTTTAAAAAAAACTAAATGATAAAATTATTGTCCAAGACTTCTTGTCTATTTCAATAAAAACATTGTTTCCGAAATGATCGTACAATTTATTGATTTTACTTGTTCTTCCTTGTGAAACCGATTTTTAATTGTAATTACATATTATCAATCATCTTTCTCAATATTAAAATAGCTCTAGGATATATATATGCCTATCGAGCTTATATAGCTACATTACAACGAGCACTGTTTTCTTTTATTTTAATTGCATTAATGAATTTACTAATACATTAAAATATACTCTGCTCTTTAGACTGTTGTTCTTATCTCCTTATATATATATATATATATATATATATATATATATAGGGACCCCAAAAAACGGGCCTCAACTCTAATTAGGCCCCGTTTCTTAGTGTTTTGTCCAAATGAAATGAAACTTTGGTCATAACTAGTTTATTATATTCAAAACATCACATCAAAACACTAGGGTCTTTGGCCTTTTTTTCTCCGTTGACTGTAAAATGCTCAGAAAAACAAGTGAATGTCCTGTTTTTTTTTTTTTTTTTTTTTTTTTTTTTTTTTTAAGGGAGGGGGTCACCCTGTATATATATGATGGATTCTCTCATCGAAGATGGATAAATGAGCGCTCAGCATGCAATTTTCAGCAGATTCTAAGCTCTGTAACCCTGCATGTATAATTACATTCCTCCAGACCTCTGGCATGCTCCTTTGCAGATGGTGAACTTGCATATGCTCGTTGGTCAAAGATGCCTTCTCGAGTGAACAGATAACGTGACTTTGCTGCGTACTTTGAAACCACAGGGGACATACATATTAATTCTTGGTGATGAGGAGACAGTATCCAAAATCTTTTATTTGTCATTATTAAATAAATAAATGGATATCGTTTCCGAAACGATCGTACACTTTGTTTTATTTCTCCTTTTGAAAC